>NW_026599610.1:822500-825000 GCF_023634155.1 Falco peregrinus
GTTTAGGGTTAGGCCTCTTAGGGTTAGGGTTAGGGTTAGGGTTAGGGTTAGGGTTAGGGTTAGGGTTAGGGTTACTTACATGCCATGCACAGCTGAGGTTTAGAGTTGCGTTTAGGGTTAGGCCTCTTAGGGTCAGGATTAGGGTTAGGTTTAGGGTTAGGGTTAGGGTTAGGTTTAGGGTTAGGGTTAGGGTTAGGGTTATGTACATGCCATGCACAGCTGAGGTTTAGAGTTCCGTTTAGGGATAGGCCTTTTAGGGTCAGGATTAGGGTTAGGGTTAGGTTTAGGGTTAGGGTTAGGGTTAGGGTTAGGGTTAGGGTTAGGGTTAGGGTTAGGTACATGCCATGCACAACTGAGGTTTTGAGTTCCGTTTAGGGTTAGGTCTCCTAGGGTTAGGGTTAGGGTTAGGGTTAGGGTTAGGGTTAGGGTTAGGGTTAGGGTTAGGGTTAGGGTTACGTACATGCCATGCACAGCTGAGGTTTTGCGTTCCGTTTAGGGTTAGGTCTCCTAGGGTCAGGATTAGGGTTAGGGTTAGCGTTAGGGTTAGGTACATGCCATGCACAGCTGAGGTTTTGAGTTCCGTTTAGGGTTAGGTCTCTTAGGGTTACGGTTAGGGTTAGGGTTAGGGTTAGGGTTAGGGTTAGGTACATGCCATGCACAGCTGAGGTTTAGAGTTCCGTTTAGGGATAGGCCTCTTAGGGTCAGGATTAGGGTTAGGGTTAGGGTTAGGGTTAGGGTTAAGGTTAGGGTTAGGGTTAGGTACATGCCATGCACAGCTGAGGTTTAGAGTTCCGTTTAGGGTTAGGTCTGTTAGGGTTAGGGTTAGGGTTAGGGTTAGGGTTAGGGTTAGGTACATGCCATGCACAGCTGAGGTTTAGAGTTCCGTTTAGGGTTAGGCCTGTTAGGGTTAGGGTTAGGGTTAGGGTTAGGGTTAGGGTTAGGGTTACCTACATGCCATGCACAGCTGAGGTTTAGAGTTCCATTTAGGGTTAGGTCTCTTAGGGTTAGGGTTAGGGTTAGGGTTAGGGTTAGGGTTAGGGTTAGGTACATGCCATGCACAGCTAAGGTTTTGAGTTCCGTTTAGGGTTAGGTCTCCTAGGGTTAGGGTTAGGGTTAGGGTTAGGCTTAGGGTTACGGTTATGCACATGCAATGCACAGCTGAGGTTTAGAGTTCCGTTTAGGGTTAGGCCTCTTAGGGTCAGGATTAGGGTTAGGGTTAGGGTTAGGGTTAGGGTTAGGGTTAGGGTTAGGGTTAGGGTTACCTACATGCCATGCACAGATGAGGTTTAGAGCTCCGTTTAGGGTTAGGTCTCTTAGGGTTAGGGTTAGGGTTAGGGTTAGGGTTAGGGTTAGGTACATGCCATGCACAGCTGAGGTTTTGAGTTCCGTTTAGGGTTAGGTCTCCTAGGGTTAGGGTTAGGGTTAGGGTTAGGGTTAGGGTTAGGGTTAGGGTTAGGGTTAGGGTTATGCACATGCAATGCACAGCTGAGGTTTAGAGTTCCGTTTAGGGTTAGGCCTCTTAGGGTCAGGATTAGGGTTAGGGTTAGGTTTAGGGTTAGGGTTAGGGTTAGGGTTAGGGTTAGGATTAGGGTTAGGGTTAGGGTTAGTGTTAGGTACATGCTATGCACAGCTGAGGTTTAGAGTTCCGTTTAGGGTTAGGTCTCTTAGCGTTAGGGTTAGGGTTAGGGTTAGGGTTAGGGTTAGGGTTAGGGTTACGGTTAGGGTTAGGTTTAGGGTTAGGGTTAGGTACATGCTATGCACAGCTGAAGGTTTTGAGTTCCGTTTAGGGTTAGAACTCCTAGGGTTAGGGTTAGGGTTAGGGTTAGGGTTAGGCTTAGGCTTAGGCTTAGGGTTAGGGTTAGGCTTAGGGTTAGGGTTAGGTACATGCCATGCACAGCTGAGGTTTTGAGTTCCATTTAGGGTTAGGCCTCTTAGGGTTAGGGTTAGGGTTAGGGTTAGGGTTAGGGTTAGGGTTAGGGTTAGGGTTAGGGTTAGGGTTAGGTACATGCCATGCACAGCTGAGGTTTAGAGTTCCGTTTAGGGTTAGGTCTCCTAGGGTTAGGGTTAGGGTTAGGGTTAGGGTTAGGGTTAGGGTTAGGGTTAGGGTTAGGGTTAGGGTTAGGTACATGACATGCACAGCTGAGGTTTACAGTTCCATTTAGGGTTAGGTCTCTTAGGGTTACGGTTAAGGGTTACGGTTAGGGTTAGGGTTAGGGTTAGGGTTAGGGTTAGGGTTAGGGTTAGGTCCATACCATGCACAGCTGAGGTTTTGAGTTCCGTTTAGGGTTAGGCCTCTTAGGGTCAGGATTAGGGTTAGGGTTAGGGTTAGGGTTAGGGTTAGGGTTAGGGTTAGGGTTAGGGTTAGGGTTACGGTTACGGTTACGGTTAGGGTTAGGGTTACGGTTAGGGTTACCTACATGCCATGCACAGCTGAGGTTTAGAGCTCCGTTTAGGGTTAGGCCTCTTAGGGTTAGGGTTAGGGTTAGGGTTAGGGTTAGGG
>NW_026599610.1:850000-852500 GCF_023634155.1 Falco peregrinus
GCACAGCTGAGGTTTAGAGTTGCGTTTAGGGTTAGGCCTCTTAGGGTCAGGATTAGGGTTAGGGTTAGGGTTAGGGTTAGGGTTAGGGTTAGGGTTAGGGTTAGGTACATGCCATGCACAGCTGAGGTTTAGAGTTCCGTTTAGGGATAGGCCTCTTAGGGTCAGGATTAGGGTTAGGGTTAGGGTTAGGGTTAGGGTTAGGGTTAGGGTTAGGGTTAGGGTTAGGGTTACGGTTAGGGTTAGAGTTACGGTTAGGGTTAGGGTTAGGGTTACCTACATGCCATGCACAGCTGAGGTTTAGAGCTCCGTTTAGGGTTAGGCCTCTTAGGGTTAGGGTTAGGGTTAGGGTTAGGGTTAGGGTTAGGTTTAGGGTTAGGTACTGCCATGCACAGCTGAGGTTTAGAGTTCCGTTTAGGGTTAGGTCTTTTAGGGTTAGGGTTACGGATAGGGTTAGGATTAGGGTTAGGGTTAGGGTTAGGGATAGGGTTAGGTACATGCCATGCACAACTGAGGTTTAGAGTTCCGTTTAGGGTTAGGTCTTTTAGGGTTAGGGTTAGGGTTAGGGTTAGGGTTAGGGTTAGGGTTAGGGTTAGGGTTAGGGTTAGGGTTAGGATTATGCACATGCAATGCACAGCTGAGGTTTAGAGTTCCGTTTAGGGTTAGGCCTCTTAGGGTCAGGATTAGGGTTAGGGTTAGGGTTAGGGTTAGGGTTAGGGTTAGGGTTAGGGTTAGGGTTAGGGTTAGGGTTATGCACATGCAATGCACAGCTGAGGTTTAGAGTTCCGTTTAGCGTTAGGCCTCTTAGGGTCAGGATTAGGGTTAGGGTTAGGGTTAGGGTTAGGGTTAGGGTTAGGGTTAGGGTTAGGGTTAGGGTTAGGGTTAGGTACATGCCATGCACAGCAAAGGTTTTGAGTTCCGTTTAGGCTTAGGTCTCTTAGAGTTAGGGTTAGGGTTAGGGTTAGGGTTAGGGTTAGGGTTAGGGTTAGGGTTACCTACATGCCATGCACAGCTGAGGTTTAGAGTTGCGTTTAGGGTTAGGCCTCTTAGGGTCAGGATTAGGGTTAGGGTTAGGGTTAGGGTTAGGGTTAGGGTTAGGGTTAGGGTTAGGTACATGCCATGCACAGCTGAGGTTTAGAGTTCCGTTTAGGGATAGGCCTCTTAGGGTCAGGATTAGGGTTAGGGTTAGGGTTAGGGTTAGGGTTAGGGTTAGGGTTAGGGTTAGGGTTAGGGTTACGGTTAGGGTTAGAGTTACGGTTAGGGTTAGGGTTAGGGTTACCTACATGCCATGCACAGCTGAGGTTTAGAGCTCCGTTTAGGGTTAGGCCTCTTAGGGTTAGGGTTAGGGTTAGGGTTAGGGTTAGGGTTAGGGTTAGGTTTAGGGTTAGGTACTGCCATGCACAGCTGAGGTTTAGAGTTCCGTTTAGGGTTAGGTCTTTTAGGGTTAGGGTTACGGATAGGGTTAGGATTAGGGTTAGGGTTAGGGTTAGGGATAGGGTTAGGTACATGCCATGCACAACTGAGGTTTAGAGTTCCGTTTAGGGTTAGGTCTTTTAGGGTTAGGGTTAGGGTTAGGGTTAGGGTTAGGGTTAGGGTTAGGGTTAGGGTTATGCACATGCAATGCACAGCTGATGTTTACCGTTCCGTTTAGGGTTAGGTCTCTTAGGGTTAGGGTTAGGGTTAGGGTTAGGGTTAGGGTTAGGGTTAGGGTTAGGGTTAGGGTTACCTACATGCCATGCACAGCTGAGGTTTAGAGTTGCGTTTAGGGTTAGGTCTTTTAGGGTTAGGGTTAGGGTTAGGGTTAGGGTTAGGGTTAGGGTTAGGGTTAGGGTTAGGGTTAGGGTTAGGGTTAGGGATAGGGTTAGGTACATGCCATGCACAACTGAGGTTTAGAGTTCCGTTTAGGGTTAGGTCTCTTAGGGTTACGGTTAGGGTTAGGGTTAGGGTTAGGGTTAGGGTTAGGGTTAGGGTTAGGGTTAAGGTTAGGGTTAGGGTTAGGGTTAGGGTTAGGGTTAGGTACATGCCATGCACAGCTGAGGTTTTGAGTTCCGTTTAGGGTTAGGTCTCCTAGGGTTAGGGTTAGGGTTAGGGTTAGGGTTAGGGTTAGGGTTAGGGTTAGGGTTATGCACATGCAATGCACAGCTGAGGTTTAGAGTTCCGTTTAGGGTTAGGCCTCTTAGGGTCAGGATTAGCGTTAGGGTTAGGGTTAGGGTTAGGGTTAGGGTTAGGGTTAGGGTTAGGGTTAGGGTTAGGTACATGCCATGCACAGCTGAGGTTTAGAGTTCCGTTTAGGGTTAGGTCTATTAGGGTCAGGATTAGGGTTAGGGTTAGGGTTAGGGTTAGGGTCAGGATTAGGGTTAGGGTTAGGGTTAGGGTTAGGGTTAGGGTTAGGGTTAGGATTAGGGTTAGGGTTAGGTACATGCCATGCACAGCTGAGGTTTAGAGTTCCGTTTAGGGTTAGGTCTATTAGGGTTAGGGTTAGGGTTAGGGTTAGGGTTAGGGT
>NW_026599610.1:870000-875000 GCF_023634155.1 Falco peregrinus
GGGTTAGGGTTAGGGTTAGGGTTAGGATTAGGGTTAGGGTTAGGTACATGCCATGCACAGCTGAGGTTTAGAGTTCCGTTTAGGGTTAGGTCTATTAGGGTTAGGGTTAGGGTTAGGGTTAGGGTTAGGGTTAGGGTTAGGGTTAGGGTTAGGGTTAGGGTTACCTACATGCCATGCACAGCTGAGGTTTAGAGTTGCGTTTAGGGTTAGGCCTCTTAGGGTCAGGATTAGGGTTAGGGTTAGGGTTAGGGTTAGGGTTAGGGTTAGGGTTAGGGTTAGGTACATGCCATGCACAGCTGAGGTTTAGAGTTCCGTTTAGGGATAGGCCTCTTAGGGTCAGGATTAGGGTTAGGGTTAGGGTTAGGGTTAGGGTTAGGGTTAGGGTTAGGGTTACGGTTAGGGTTAGAGTTACGGTTAGGGTTAGGGTTAGGGTTACCTACATGCCATGCACAGCTGAGGTTTAGAGCTCCGTTTAGGGTTAGGCCTCTTAGGGTTAGGGTTAGGGTTAGGGTTAGGGTTAGGGTTAGGGTTAGGGTTAGGTACATGCCATGCACAGCTGAGGTTTAGAGTTCCGTTTAGGGATAGGTCTTTTAGGGTTAGGGTTAGGGTTAGGGTTAGGGTTAGGGTTAGGGTTAGGGTTAGGGATAGGGTTACGTACATGCCATGCACAACTGAGGTTTAGAGTTCCCTTTAGGGATAGGCCTCTTAGGGTCAGGATTAGGGTTAGGGTTAGGGTTAGGGTTAGGGTTAGGGTTAGGGTTAGGGTTAGGGTTAGGGTTAGGGTTAGGGTTAGGGTTAGGTACATGCTATGCACAGCTGAGGTTTAGAGTTCCGTTTAGGGTTAGGTCTCTTAGAGTTAGGGTTAGGGTTAGGGTTAGGGTTAGGGTTAGGGTTAGGGTTAGGTACATGCCATGCACAGCTGAGGTTTAGAGTTCCGTTTAGGGTTAGGTCTATTAGGGTTAGGGTTAGGTTTAGGGTTAGGGTTAGGGTTAGGGTTAGGGTTAGGGTTACGGTTAGGGTTAGGGTTAGGGTTACCTACATGCCATGCACAGCTGAGGTTTTGAGTTCCGTTTAGGGTTAGGCCTCTTAGGGTCAGGATTAGGGTTACGGTTAGGGTTAGGGTTAGGGTTAGGGTTAGGGTTAGGGTTAGGGTTAGGGTTAGGTACATGCCATGCACAGCTGAGGTTTAGAGTTCCGTTTAGGGTTAGGTCTCTTAGGGTTACGGTTAGGGTTAGGGTTAGGGTTAGGGTTAGGGTTAGGGTTAGGGTTAGGGTTACGGTTAGGGTTAGGGTTAGGGTTACCTACATGCCATGCACAGCTGAGGTTTTGAGTTCCGTTTAGGGTTAGGCCTCTTAGGGTCAGGATTAGGGTTACGGTTAGGGTTAGGGTTAGGGTTAGGGTTAGGGTTAGGGTTAGGGTTAGGTACATGCCATGCACAGCTGAGGTTTAGAGTTCCGTTTAGGGTTAGGTCTCTTAGGGTTACGGTTAGGGTTAGGGTTAGGGTTAGGGTTAGGGTTAAGGTTAGGGTTAGGGTTAGGGTTAGGGTTAGGGTTAGGGTTAGGTACATGCCATGCACAGCTGAGGTTTTGAGTTCCGTTTAGGGTTAGGTCTCTTAGAGTTAGGGTTAGGGTTAGGGTTAGGGTTAGGGTTAGGGTTAGGGTTAGGGTTAGGGTTAGGGTTAGGGTTAGGTACATGCCATGCACAGCTGAGGTTTAGAGTTCCGTTTAGGGTTAGGTCTATTAGGGTTAGGGTTAGGTTTAGGGTTAGGGTTAGGGTTAGGGTTAGGGTTAGGGTTAGGGTTAGGGTTAGGGTTAGGTACATGCCATGCACAGCTGAGGTTTAGAGCTCCGTTTAGGGTTAGGCCTCTTAGGGTTAGGGTTAGGGTTAGGGTTAGGGTTAGGGTTAGGGTTAGGGTTAGGGTTAGGTACATGCCATGCACAGCTGAGGTTTAGAGTTGCGTTTAGGGTTAGGCCTCTTAGGGTCAGGATTAGGGTTAGGGTTAGGGTTAGGGTTAGGGTTAGGGTTAGGGTTAGGTACATGCCATGCACAGCTGAGGTTTAGAGTTCCGTTTAGGGATAGGCCTCTTAGGGTCAGGATTAGGGTTAGGGTTAGGGTTAGGGTTAGGGTTAGGGTTAGGGTTAGGGTTACGGTTACGGTTAGGGTTAGAGTTACGGTTAGGGTTAGGGTTAGGGTTACCTACATGCCATGCACAGCTGAGGTTTAGAGCTCCGTTTAGGGTTAGGCCTCTTAGGGTTAGGGTTAGGGTTAGGGTTAGGGTTAGGGTTAGGGTTAGGTACATGCCATGCACAGCTGAGGTTTAGAGTTCCGTTTAGGGTTAGGTCTTTTAGGGTTAGGGTTAGGGTTAGGGTTAGGGTTAGGGTTAGGGTTAGGGTTAGGGATAGGGTTAGGTACATGCCATGCACAACTGAGGTTTAGAGTTCCGTTTAGGGTTAGGTCTCTTAGGGTTACGGTTAGGGTTAGGGTTAGGGTTAGGGTTAGGGTTAGGGTTAGGGTTATGCACATGCAATGCACAGCTGAGGTTTAGAGTTCCGTTTAGGGTTAGGCCTCTTAGGGTCAGGATTAGGGTTAGGGTTAGGGTTAGGGTTAGGCTTAGGGTTAGGGTTAGGGTTAGGGTTAGGGTTAGGTACATGCTATGCACAGCTGAGGTTTAGAGTTCCGTTTAGGGTTAGGTCTCTTAGAGTTAGGGTTAGGGTTAGGGTTAGGGTTAGGGTTAGGGTTAGGGTTAGGGTTAGGGTTAGGGTTAGGTACATGCCATGCACAGCTGAGGTTTAGAGTTCCGTTTAGGGTTAGGTCTATTAGGGTTAGGGTTAGGTTTAGGGTTAGGGTTAGGGTTAGGGTTAGGGTTAGGGTTAGGGTTACGGTTAGGGTTAGGGTCAGGGTTACCTACATGCCATGCACAGCTGAGGTTTTGAGTTCCGTTTAGGGTTAGGCCTCTTAGGGTCAGGATTAGGGTTACGGTTAGGGTTAGGGTTAGGGTTAGGGTTAGGGTTAGGGTTAGGTACATGCCATGCACAGCTGAGGTTTAGAGTTCCGTTTAGGGATAGGCCTCTTAGGGTCAGGATTAGGGTTAGGGTTAGGGTTAGGGTTAGGGTTAGGGTTACGGTTAGGGTTAGAGTTACGGTTAGGGTTAGGGTTAGGGTTACCTACATGCCATGCACAGCTGAGGTTTAGAGCTCCGTTTAGGGTTAGGCCTCTTAGGGTTAGGGTTAGGGTTAGGGTTACGGTTACGGTTAGGGTTAGGGTCAGGGTTACCTACATGCCATGCACAGCTGAAGTTTTGAGTTCCGTTTAGGGTAGGGCTTTTAGGGTCAGGATTAGGGTTACGGTTAGGGTTAGGGTTAGGGTTAGGGTTAGGGTTAGGGTTAGGGTTAGGTACATGCCATGCACAGCTGAGGTTTAGAGTTCCGTTTAGGGATAGGCCTCTTAGGGTCAGGATTAGGGTTAGGGTTAGGGTTAGGGTTAGGGTTAGGGTTACGGTTAGGGTTAGAGTTACGGTTAGGGTTAGGGTTAGGGTTACCTACATGCCATGCACAGCTGAGGTTTAGAGCTCCGTTTAGGGTTAGGCCTCTTAGGGTTAGGGTTAGGGTTAGGGTTAGGGTTAGGGTTAGGGTTAGGTACATGCCATGCACAGCTGAGGTTTAGAGTTCCGTTTAGGGTTAGGTCTTTTAGGGTTAGGGTTAGGGTTAGGGTTAGGGTTAGGGTTAGGGTTAGGGTTAGGGATAGGGTTAGGTACATGCCATGCACAACTGAGGTTTAGAGTTCCGTTTAGGGTTAGGTCTCTTAGGGTTACGGTTAGGGTTAGGGTTAGGGTTAGGGTTAGGGTTAGGGTTAGGGTTATGCACATGCAATGCACAGCTGAGGTTTAGAGTTCCGTTTAGGGTTAGGCCTCTTAGGGTCAGGATTAGGGTTAGGGTTAGGGTTAGGGTTAGGCTTAGGGTTAGGGTTAGGGTTAGGGTTAGGGTTAGGTACATGCTATGCACAGCTGAGGTTTAGAGTTCCGTTTAGGGTTAGGTCTCTTAGAGTTAGGGTTAGGGTTAGGGTTAGGGTTAGGGTTAGGGTTAGGGTTAGGGTTAGGGTTAGGGTTAGGGTTAGGTACATGCCATGCACAGCTGAGGTTTAGAGTTCCGTTTAGGGTTAGGTCTATTAGGGTTAGGGTTAGGTTTAGGGTTAGGGTTAGGGTTAGGGTTAGGGTTAGGGTTAGGGTTACGGTTAGGGTTAGGGTCAGGGTTACCTACATGCCATGCACAGCTGAGGTTTTGAGTTCCGTTTAGGGTTAGGTCTCCTAGGGTTAGGGTTAGGGTTAGGGTTAGGGTTAGGGTTAGGGTTAGGGTTAGGGTTAGGGTTATGCACATGCAATGCACAGCTGAGGTTTAGAGTTGCGTTTAGGGTTAGGCCTCTTAGGGTCAGGATTAGGGTTAGGGTTAGGGTTAGGGTTAGGGTTAGGGTTAGGGTTACGGTTAGGGTTAGGGTTAGGGTTAGGGTTAGGGTTAGGGTTAGGGTTAGGGTTAAGGTTAGGGTTAGGGTTAGGGTTAGGGTTAGGGTTAGGGTTAGGGTTAGGGTTACCTACATGCCATGCACAGCTGAGGTTTAGATTTCCATTTAGGGTTAGGTCTCTTAGGGTCAGGATTAGGGTTAGGGTTAGGGTTAGGGTTAAGGTTAGGGTTAGGGTTAGGGTTAGGGTTAGGTACATGCCATGCACAGCTGAGGTTTTGAGTTCCGTTTAGGGTTAGGTCTCTTAGGGTTACGGTTAGGGTTAGGTTTAGGGTTAGGGTTAGGCTTAGGGTTAGGGTTAGGGTTAAGGTTAGGGTTAGGGGTAGGGTTAGGGTTAGGGTTAGGGTTAGGGTTAGGGTTAAGGTTAGGGTTACGGTTACGGTTACGGTTAGGGTTACCTACATGCCATGCACAGCTGAGGTTTTGAGTTCCGTTTAGGGTTAGGTCTCCTAGGGTTAGGGTTAGGGTTAGGGTTAGGGTTAGGGTTA
>NW_026599610.1:885000-887500 GCF_023634155.1 Falco peregrinus
TTAGGGTTAGGGTTAGGGTTAGGGTTAGGGTTAGGGTTAGGGTTATGCACATGCAATGCACAGCTGAGGTTTAGAGTTCCGTTTAGGGTTAGGTCTATTAGGGTCAGGATTAGGGTTAGGGTTAGGGTTAGGGTTAGGGTTAGGGTTAGGGTTAGGATTAGGGTTAGGGTTAGGTACATGCCATGCACAGCTGAGGTTTAGAGTTCCGTTTAGGGTTAGGTCTATTAGGGTTAGGGTTAGGGTTAGGGTTAGGGTTAGGGTTAGGGTTAGGGTTAGGGTTAGGGTTAGGGTTACCTACATGCCATGCACAGCTGAGGTTTAGAGTTGCGTTTAGGGTTAGGCCTCTTAGGGTCAGGATTAGGGTTAGGGTTAGGGTTAGGGTTAGGGTTAGGGTTAGGGTTAGGGTTAGGTACATGCCATGCACAGCTGAGGTTTAGAGTTCCGTTTAGGGATAGGCCTCTTAGGGTCAGGATTAGGGTTAGGGTTAGGGTTAGGGTTAGGGTTAGGGTTAGGGTTAGGGTTACGGTTAGGGTTAGAGTTACGGTTAGGGTTAGGGTTAGGGTTACCTACATGCCATGCACAGCTGAGGTTTAGAGCTCCGTTTAGGGTTAGGCCTCTTAGGGTTAGGGTTAGGGTTAGGGTTAGGGTTAGGGTTAGGGTTAGGGTTAGGTACATGCCATGCACAGCTGAGGTTTAGAGTTCCGTTTAGGGATAGGTCTTTTAGGGTTAGGGTTAGGGTTAGGGTTAGGGTTAGGGTTAGGGTTAGGGTTAGGGATAGGGTTACGTACATGCCATGCACAACTGAGGTTTAGAGTTCCCTTTAGGGATAGGCCTCTTAGGGTCAGGATTAGGGTTAGGGTTAGGGTTAGGGTTAGGGTTAGGGTTAGGGTTAGGGTTAGGGTTAGGGTTAGGGTTAGGGTTAGGGTTAGGTACATGCTATGCACAGCTGAGGTTTAGAGTTCCGTTTAGGGTTAGGTCTCTTAGAGTTAGGGTTAGGGTTAGGGTTAGGGTTAGGGTTAGGGTTAGGGTTAGGTACATGCCATGCACAGCTGAGGTTTAGAGTTCCGTTTAGGGTTAGGTCTATTAGGGTTAGGGTTAGGTTTAGGGTTAGGGTTAGGGTTAGGGTTAGGGTTAGGGTTACGGTTAGGGTTAGGGTTAGGGTTACCTACATGCCATGCACAGCTGAGGTTTTGAGTTCCGTTTAGGGTTAGGCCTCTTAGGGTCAGGATTAGGGTTACGGTTAGGGTTAGGGTTAGGGTTAGGGTTAGGGTTAGGGTTAGGGTTAGGTACATGCCATGCACAGCTGAGGTTTAGAGTTCCGTTTAGGGTTAGGTCTCTTAGGGTTACGGTTAGGGTTAGGGTTAGGGTTAGGGTTAGGGTTAGGGTTAGGGTTACGGTTAGGGTTAGGGTTAGGGTTACCTACATGCCATGCACAGCTGAGGTTTTGAGTTCCGTTTAGGGTTAGGCCTCTTAGGGTCAGGATTAGGGTTACGGTTAGGGTTAGGGTTAGGGTTAGGGTTAGGGTTAGGGTTAGGGTTAGGTACATGCCATGCACAGCTGAGGTTTAGAGTTCCGTTTAGGGTTAGGTCTCTTAGGGTTACGGTTAGGGTTAGGGTTAGGGTTAGGGTTAGGGTTAAGGTTAGGGTTAGGGTTAGGGTTAGGGTTAGGGTTAGGGTTAGGTACATGCCATGCACAGCTGAGGTTTTGAGTTCCGTTTAGGGTTAGGTCTCTTAGAGTTAGGGTTAGGGTTAGGGTTAGGGTTAGGGTTAGGGTTAGGGTTAGGGTTAGGGTTAGGGTTAGGGTTAGGTACATGCCATGCACAGCTGAGGTTTAGAGTTCCGTTTAGGGTTAGGTCTATTAGGGTTAGGGTTAGGTTTAGGGTTAGGGTTAGGGTTAGGGTTAGGGTTAGGGTTAGGGTTAGGGTTAGGTACATGCCATGCACAGCTGAGGTTTAGAGCTCCGTTTAGGGTTAGGCCTCTTAGGGTTAGGGTTAGGGTTAGGGTTAGGGTTAGGGTTAGGGTTAGGGTTAGGGTTAGGTACATGCCATGCACAGCTGAGGTTTAGAGTTGCGTTTAGGGTTAGGCCTCTTAGGGTCAGGATTAGGGTTAGGGTTAGGGTTAGGGTTAGGGTTAGGGTTAGGGTTAGGTACATGCCATGCACAGCTGAGGTTTAGAGTTCCGTTTAGGGATAGGCCTCTTAGGGTCAGGATTAGGGTTAGGGTTAGGGTTAGGGTTAGGGTTAGGGTTAGGGTTACGGTTACGGTTACGGTTAGGGTTAGAGTTACGGTTAGGGTTAGGGTTAGGGTTACCTACATGCCATGCACAGCTGAGGTTTAGAGCTCCGTTTAGGGTTAGGCCTCTTAGGGTTAGGGTTAGGGTTAGGGTTAGGGTTAGGGTTAGGGTTAGGTACATGCCATGCACAGCTGAGGTTTAGAGTTCCGTTTAGGGTTAGGTCTTTTAGGGTTAGGGTTAGGGTTAGGGTTAGGGTTAGGGTTAGGGTT
>NW_026599610.1:932500-940000 GCF_023634155.1 Falco peregrinus
AGGGTTAGGGTTAGGGTTAGGGTTAGGGTTACGGTTAGGGTTAGGGTTACGGTTAGGGTTAGGGTTAGGGTTAGGTACATGCCATGCACAGCTGAGGTTTAGAGCTCCGTTTAGGGTTAGGCCTCTTAGGGTTAGGGTTAGGGTTAGGGTTAGGGTTAGGGTTAGGGTTAGGGTTAGGGTTAGGGTTAGGTACATGCCATGCACAGCTGAGGTTTAGAGTTCCGTTTAGGGTTAGGTCTTTTAGGGTTAGGGTTAGGGTTAGGGTTAGGGTTAGGGTTAGGGTTAGGGTTAGGGTTAGGGTTAGGGTTACCTACATGCCATGCACAGCTGAGGTTTAGAGTTCCGTTTAGGGTTAGGTCTCTTAGGGTTAGGGTTAGGGTTAGGGTTAGGGTTAGGGTTAGGGTTAGGGTTAGGGTTAGGTACATGCCATGCACAGCTGAGGTTTAGAGTTCCGTTTAGGGATAGGCCTCTTAGGGTCAGGATTAGGGTTAGGGTTAGGGTTAGGGTTAGGGTTAGGGTTAGGGTTAGGGTTAGGGTTAGGTACATGCCATGCACAGCTGAGGTTTACAGTTCCATTTAGGGATAGGCCTCTTAGGGTCAGGATTAGGGTTATGGTTAGGGTTAGGGTTAGGGTTAGGGTTAGGGTTAGGGTTAGGGTTAGGGTTAGGGTTAGCGTTAGGGTTAGGGTTAGGGTTAGGGTTAGGGTTAGGGTTAGGGTAAGGGTTAGGTACATGCCATGCACAGCTGAGGTTTAGAGTTCCGTTTAGGGTTAGGTCTCTTAGGGTTAGGGTTAGGGTTAGGGTTAGGGTTAGGGTTAGGGTTAGGGTTAGGGTTACCTACATGCTATGCACAGCTGAGGTTTAGAGTTCCGTTTAGGGTTAGGTCTCTTAGGGTTACGGTTAGGGTTAGGGTTAGGTACATGCCATGCACAGCTGAGGTTTAGAGTTCCGTTTAGGGTTAGGTCTTTTAGGGTTAGGGTTAGGGTTAGGGTTAGGGTTAGGGTTAGGGTTAGGGTTAGGGTTAATGTTAGGGTTAGGGATAGGGTTAGGTACATGCCATGCACAGCTGAGGTTTAGAGTTCCGTTTAGGGTTAGGTCTCTTAGGGTTAGGGTTAGGTTTAGGGTTAGGGTTAGGGTTAGGGTTAGGGTTACCTACATGCCATGCACAGCTGAGGTTTAGAGTTCCATTTAGGGTTAGGCCTCTTAGGGTTAGGGTTAGGGTTAGGGTTAGGGTTAGGGTTAGGGTTAGGGTTATGCACATGAAATGCACAGCTGAGGTTTAGAGTTCCGTTTAGGGTTAGGCCTCTTAGGGTTAGGGTTAGGGTTAGGGTTAGGGTTAGGGTTAGGGTTAGGGTTAGGGTTAGGGTTAGGGTTAGGGTTAGGGTTAGGGTTAGGGTTAGGGTTAGGGTTAGGGTTAGGGTTAGGGTTAGGGTTAGGGTTAGGGTTAGGGTTAGGGTTAGGGTTAGGGTTAGGGTTAGGGTTAGGGTTAGGGTTAGGGTTAGGGTTAGGGTTAGGTACATGGCATGCACAGCTGAGGTTTTGAGTTCCGTTTAGGGTTAGAACTCCTAGGGTTAGGGTTAGGGTTAGGTTTAGGGTTAGGGTTAGGCTTAGGGTTAGGGTTAGGCTTAGGGTTAGGGTTAGGTACATGCCATGCACAGCTGAGTTTTTGAGTTCCGTTTAGGGTTAGGTCTATTAGGGTTAGGGTTAGGTTTAGGGTTAGGGTTAGGGTTAGGGTTAGGGTTAGGGTTACGGTTAGGGTTAGGGTTAGGGTTACCTACATGCCATGCACAGCTGAGGTTTAGAGTTGCGTTTAGGGTTAGGCCTCCTAGGGTCAGGATTAGGGCTAGGTTTAGGGTTACGGTTAGGATTCGGGTTAGGGTTAGGGTTAGGGTTAGGGTTATGTACATGCCATGCACAGCTGAGGTTTAGAGTTCCGTTTAGGGTTAGGTCTCTTAGGGTTAGGGTTAGGGTTAGGGTTAGGGTTAGGGTTAGGGTTAGGGTTACCTACATGCTATGCACAGCTGAGGTTTAGAGTTCCGTTTAGGGTTAGGTCTCTTAGGGTTACGGTTAGGGTTAGGGTTAGGTACATGCCATGCACAGCTGAGGTTTAGAGTTCCGTTTAGGGTTAGGTCTCTTAGAGTTAGGGTTAGGGTTAGGGTTAGGGTTAGGGTTAGGGTTAGGGTTAGGGTTAGGTACATGGCATGCACAGCTGAGGTTTTGAGTTCCGTTTAGGGTTAGAACTCCTAGGGTTAGGGTTAGGGTTAGGTTTAGGGTTAGGGTTAGGCTTAGGGTTAGGGTTAGGCTTAGGGTTAGGGTTAGGTACATGCCATGCACAGCTGAGTTTTTGAGTTCCGTTTAGGGTTAGGTCTATTAGGGTTAGGGTTAGGGTTAGGGTTAGGGTTAGGGTTAGGGTTAGGGTTAGGGTTAGGGTTAGGGTTAGGGTTAGGGTTAGGGTTAGGTACATGCCATGCACAGCTGAGGTTTTGAGTTCCGTTTAGGGTTAGAACTCCTAGGGTTAGGGGTAGGGTTAGGGTTAGGGTTAGGGTTAGGGTTAGGGTTAGGGTTAGGTACATGCCATGCACAGCTGAGGTTTAGAGTTCCGTTTAGGGTTAGGTCTTTTAGGGTTAGGGTTAGGGTTAGGGTTAGGGTTAGGGTTAGGGTTAGGGTTAGGGTTAGGGTTAGGGTTACCTACATGCCATGCACAGCTGAGGTTTAGAGTTCCGTTTAGGGTTAGGTCTCTTAGGGTTAGGGTTAGGGTTAGGGTTAGGGTTAGGGTTAGGGTTAGGGTTAGGGTTAGGTACATGCCATGCACAGCTGAGGTTTAGAGTTCCGTTTAGGGATAGGCCTCTTAGGGTCAGGATTAGGGTTAGGGTTAGGGTTAGGGTTAGGGTTAGGGTTAGGGTTAGGGTTAGGGTTAGGTACATGCCATGCACAGCTGAGGTTTACAGTTCCATTTAGGGATAGGCCTCTTAGGGTCAGGATTAGGGTTATGGTTAGGGTTAGGGTTAGGGTTAGGGTTAGGGTTAGGGTTAGGGTTAGGGTTAGGGTTAGGGTTAGGGTTAGGGTTAGCGTTAGGGTTAGGGTTAGGGTTAGGGTTAGGGTTAGGGTTAGGGTAAGGGTTAGGTACATGCCATGCACAGCTGAGGTTTAGAGTTCCGTTTAGGGTTAGGTCTCTTAGGGTTAGGGTTAGGGTTAGGGTTAGGGTTAGGGTTAGGGTTAGGGTTAGGGTTACCTACATGCTATGCACAGCTGAGGTTTAGAGTTCCGTTTAGGGTTAGGTCTCTTAGGGTTACGGTTAGGGTTAGGGTTAGGTACATGCCATGCACAGCTGAGGTTTAGAGTTCCGTTTAGGGTTAGGTCTTTTAGGGTTAGGGTTAGGGTTAGGGTTAGGGTTAGGGTTAGGGTTAGGGTTAGGGTTAATGTTAGGGTTAGGGATAGGGTTAGGTACATGCCATGCACAGCTGAGGTTTAGAGTTCCGTTTAGGGTTAGGTCTCTTAGGGTTAGGGTTAGGTTTAGGGTTAGGGTTAGGGTTAGGGTTAGGGTTACCTACATGCCATGCACAGCTGAGGTTTAGAGTTCCATTTAGGGTTAGGCCTCTTAGGGTTAGGGTTAGGGTTAGGGTTAGGGTTAGGGTTAGGGTTAGGGTTATGCACATGAAATGCACAGCTGAGGTTTAGAGTTCCGTTTAGGGTTAGGCCTCTTAGGGTTAGGGTTAGGGTTAGGGTTAGGGTTAGGGTTAGGGTTAGGGTTAGGGTTAGGGTTAGGGTTAGGGTTAGGGTTAGGGTTAGGGTTAGGGTTAGGGTTAGGGTTAGGGTTAGGGTTAGGGTTAGGGTTAGGGTTAGGGTTAGGGTTAGGGTTAGGGTTAGGGTTAGGGTTAGGGTTAGGGTTAGGTACATGGCATGCACAGCTGAGGTTTTGAGTTCCGTTTAGGGTTAGAACTCCTAGGGTTAGGGTTAGGGTTAGGTTTAGGGTTAGGGTTAGGCTTAGGGTTAGGGTTAGGCTTAGGGTTAGGGTTAGGTACATGCCATGCACAGCTGAGTTTTTGAGTTCCGTTTAGGGTTAGGTCTATTAGGGTTAGGGTTAGGTTTAGGGTTAGGGTTAGGGTTAGGGTTAGGGTTAGGGTTACGGTTAGGGTTAGGGTTAGGGTTACCTACATGCCATGCACAGCTGAGGTTTAGAGTTGCGTTTAGGGTTAGGCCTCCTAGGGTCAGGATTAGGGCTAGGTTTAGGGTTACGGTTAGGATTCGGGTTAGGGTTAGGGTTAGGGTTAGGGTTATGTACATGCCATGCACAGCTGAGGTTTAGAGTTCCGTTTAGGGTTAGGTCTCTTAGGGTTAGGGTTAGGGTTAGGGTTAGGGTTAGGGTTAGGGTTAGGGTTACCTACATGCTATGCACAGCTGAGGTTTAGAGTTCCGTTTAGGGTTAGGTCTCTTAGGGTTACGGTTAGGGTTAGGGTTAGGTACATGCCATGCACAGCTGAGGTTTAGAGTTCCGTTTAGGGTTAGGTCTCTTAGAGTTAGGGTTAGGGTTAGGGTTAGGGTTAGGGTTAGGGTTAGGGTTAGGGTTAGGTACATGGCATGCACAGCTGAGGTTTTGAGTTCCGTTTAGGGTTAGAACTCCTAGGGTTAGGGTTAGGGTTAGGTTTAGGGTTAGGGTTAGGCTTAGGGTTAGGGTTAGGCTTAGGGTTAGGGTTAGGTACATGCCATGCACAGCTGAGTTTTTGAGTTCCGTTTAGGGTTAGGTCTATTAGGGTTAGGGTTAGGGTTAGGGTTAGGGTTAGGGTTAGGGTTAGGGTTAGGGTTAGGGTTAGGGTTAGGGTTAGGGTTAGGGTTAGGTACATGCCATGCACAGCTGAGGTTTTGAGTTCCGTTTAGGGTTAGAACTCCTAGGGTTAGGGGTAGGGTTAGGGTTAGGGTTAGGGTTAGGCTTAGGGTTAGGGTTAGGCTTAGGGTTAGGGTTAGGTACATGCCATGCACAGCTGAGGTTTTGAGTTCCGTTTAGGGTTAGGTCTCTTAGAGTTAGGGTTAGGGTTAGGGTTAGGGTTAGGGTTAGGGTTAGGGTTAGGGTTAGGGTTAGGTACATGGCATGCACAGCTGAGGTTTTGAGTTCCGTTTAGGGTTAGAACTCCTAGGGTTAGGGTTAGGGTTAGGTTTAGGGTTAGGGTTAGGCTTAGGGTTAGGGTTAGGCTTAGGGTTAGGGTTAGGTACATGCCATGCACAGCTGAGTTTTTGAGTTCCGTTTAGGGTTAGGTCTATTAGGGTTAGGGTTAGGTTTAGGGTTAGGGTTAGGGTTAGGGTTAGGGTTAGGGTTACGGTTAGGGTTAGGGTTAGGGTTACCTACATGCCATGCACAGCTGAGGTTTAGAGTTGCGTTTAGGGTTAGGCCTCCTAGGGTCAGGATTAGGGCTAGGTTTAGGGTTACGGTTAGGATTCGGGTTAGGGTTAGGGTTAGGGTTAGGGTTATGTACATGCCATGCACAGCTGAGGTTTAGAGTTCCGTGTAGGGTTAGGTCTCTTAGGGTTACGGTTAGGGTTAGGGTTACGGTTAGGGTTAGGGTTAGGGTTAGGTACATGCCATGCACAACTGAGGTTTAGCGTTCCGTTTAGGGTTAGGTCTCTTAGGGTTACGGTTAGGGTTAGGGTTAGGGTTAGGGTTAGCGTTAGGGTTAGGGTTAGGGTTAGGGTTAGGGTTAGGGTAAGGGTTAGGTACATGCCATGCACAGCTGAGGTTTAGAGTTCCGTTTAGGGTTAGGTCTCTTAGGGTTAGGGTTAGGGTTTGGGTTAGGGTTAGGGTTAGGGTTAGGGTTAGGGTTACCTACATGCCATGCACAGCTGAGGTTTAGAGTTCCGTTTAGGGTTAGGTCTCTTAGGGTTACGGTTAGGGTTAGGGTTAGGTACATGTCATGCACAGCTGAGGTTTAGAGTTCCGTTTAGGGTTAGGTCTTTTAGGGTTAGGGTTAGGGTTAGGGTTAGGGTTAGGGTTAGGGTTAGGGTTAGGGTTAGGGTTAGGGTTAATGTTAGGGTTAGGGATAGGGTTTCGTACATGGCATGCACAGCTGAGGTTTAGAGTTCCGTTTAGGGTTAGGTCTCTTAGGGTTAGGGTTAGGTTTAGGGTTAGGGTTAGGGTTAGGGTTAGGGTTACCTACATGCCATGCACAGCTGAGGTTTAGAGTTCCATTTAGGGTTAGGCCTCTTAGGGTTAGGGTTAGGGTTAGGGTTAGGGTTAGGGTTAGGGTTAGGGTTATGCACATGAAATGCACAGCTGAGGTTTAGAGTTCCGTTTAGGGTTAGGCCTCTTAGGGTTAGGGTTAGGGTTAGGGTTAGGGTTAGGGTTAGGGTTAGGGTTAGGGTTAGGGTTAGGGTTAGGTACATGCCATGCACAGCTGAGGTTTTGAGTTCCGTTTAGGGTTAGGTCTCTTAGAGTTAGGGTTAGGGTTAGGGTTAGGGTTAGGGTTAGGGTTAGGGTTAGGGTTAGGTACATGCCATGCACAGCTGAGGTTTAGAGTTCCGTTTAGGGTTAGGTCTTTTAGGGTTAGGGTTAGGGTTAGGTTTAGGGTTAGGCTTAGGGTTAGGCTTAGGCTTAGGCTTAGGGTTAGAGTTAGGTACATGCCATGCACAGCTGAGGTTTTGAGTTCCGTTTAGGGTTAGGTCTATTAGGGTTAGGGTTAGGTTTAGGGTTAGGGTTAGGGTTAGGGTTAGGGTTAGGGTTAGGGTTACGGTTAGGGTTAGGGTTAGGGTTACCTACATGCCATGCACAGCTGAGGTTTAGAGTTGCGTTTAGGGTTAGGCCTCCTAGGGTCAGGATTAGGGCTAGGTTTAGGGTTACGGTTATGATTCAGGTTAGGGTTAAGGTTAGGGTTAGGGTTAGGTACATGCCATGCACAGCTGAGGTTTAGAGTTCCGAGTAGGGTTAGGTCTCTTAGGGTTACGGTTAGGGTTAGGGTTACGGTTAGGGTTAGGGTTAGGTACATGCCATGCACAGCTGAGGTTTAGAGCTCCGTTTAGGGTTAGGCCTCTTAGGGTTAGGGTTAGGGTTAGGGTTAGGGTTAGGGTTAGGGTTAGGGTTAGGGTTAGGTACATGCCATGCACAGCTGAGGTTTAGAGTTCCGTTTAGGGTTAGGTCTTTTAGGGTTAGGGTTAGGGTTAGGGTTAGGGTTAGGGTTAGGCTTAGGGTTAGGGTTAGGGTTAGGGTTACCTACATGCCATGCACAGCTGAGGTTTAGATTTCCATTTAGGGTTAGGTCTCTTAGGGTTAGGGTTAGGGTTAGGGTTAGGGTTAGGGTTAGGGTTAGGGTTAAGGTTAGGGTTAGGGTTAGGGTTAGGGTTAGGTACATGCCATGCACAGCTGAGGTTTAGAGTTGCATTTAGTGTTAGGCCTCTTAGGGTCAGGATTAGGGTTAGGGTTAGGGTTAGGTACATGCCATGCACAGCTGAGGTTTAGAGCTCCGTTTAGGGTTAGGCCTCTTAGGGTTAGGGTTAGGGTTAGGGTTAGGGTTAGGGT
>NW_026599610.1:955000-960000 GCF_023634155.1 Falco peregrinus
GGGTTAGGGTTAGGGTTAGGGTTAGGGTTAGGGTTAGGGTTAGTGTTAGGGTTAGGGTTAGGGTTAGGGTTAGGGTTAGGTACATGCCATGCACAGCTGAGGTTTTGAGTTCCGTTTAGGGTTAGGTCTCCTAGGGTTAGGGGTAGGGTTAGGGTTAGGGTTAGGGTTAGGCTTAGGGTTAGGGTTAGGGTTACGTACATGCCATGCACAACTGAGGTTTAGAGTTCCGTTTAGGGATAGGCCTCTTAGGGTCAGGATTAGGGTTAGGGTTAGGGTTAGGGTTAGGGTTAGGGTTAGGTACATGCCATGCACAGCTGAGGTTTAGAGTTCCGTTTAGGGTTAGGTCTTTTAGGGTTAGGGTTAGGGTTAGGGTTAGGGTTAGGGTTAGGGTTAGGGTTAGGGTTAGGGATAGGGTTACGTACATGCCATGCACAACTGAGGTTTAGAGTTCCGTTTAGGGATAGGCCTCTTAGGGTCAGGATTAGGGTTAGGGTTAGGGTTAGGGTTAGGGTTAGGGTTAGGGTTAGGGTTACGGTTAGGGTTAGGGTTACGGTTAGGGTTAGGGTTAGGGTTAGGTACATGCCGTGCACAGCTGAGGTTTAGAGTTCCGTTTAGGGTTAGGCCTCTTAGGGTTAGGGTTAGGGTTAGGGTTAGGGTTAGGGTTAGGGTTAGGGTTAGGGTTAGGGTTAGGGTTAGGGTTAGGTACATGCCATGCACAGCTGAGGTTTAGAGTTCCGTTTAGGGTTAGGTCTTTTAGGGTTAGGGTTAGGGTTAGGGTTAGGGTTAGGCTTAGGGTTAGGGTTAGGGTTAGGGTTAGGGTTACCTACATGCCATGCACAGCTGAGGTTTAGATTTCCATTTAGGGTTAGGTCTCTTAGGGTTAGGGTTAGGGTTAGGGTTAGGGTTAGGGTTAGGGTTAAGGTTAGGGTTAGGGTTAGGGTTAGGGTTAGGTACATGCCATGCACAGCTGAGGTTTAGAGTTGCATTTAGTGTTAGGCCTCTTAGGGTCAGGATTAGGGTTAGGGTTAGGGTTTCGTACATGCCATGCACAGCTGAGGTTTAGAGCTCCGTTTAGGGTTAGGCCTCTTAGGGTTAGGGTTAGGGTTAGGGTTAGGGTTAGGGTTAGGGTTAGGGTTAGGTACATGCCATGCACAGCTGAGGTTTAGAGTTCCGTTTAGGGTTAGGTCTCTTAGGGTTAGGGTTAGGGTTAGGGTTAGGGTTAGGGTTAGGGTTAGGGTTAGGGTTACCTACATGCCATGCACAGCTGAGGTTTAGAGTTCCGTTTAGGGTTAGGTCTCTTAGGGTTACGGTTAGGGTTAGGGTTAGGTACATGCCATGCACAGCTGAGGTTTAGAGTTCCGTTTAGGGTTAGGTCTTTTAGGGTTAGGGTTAGGGTTAGGGTTAGGGTTAGGGTTAGGGTTAGGGTTAGGGTTAGGGTTAGGGTTAATGTTAGGGTTAGGGATAGGGTTTCGTACATGGCATGCACAGCTGAGGTTTAGAGTTCCGTTTAGGGTTAGGTCTCTTAGGGTTAGGGTTAGGTTTAGGGTTAGGGTTAGGGTTAGGGTTAGGGTTACCTACATGCCATGCACAGCTGAGGTTTAGAGTTCCATTTAGGGTTAGGCCTCTTAGGGTTAGGGTTAGGGTTAGGGTTAGGGTTAGGGTTAGGGTTAGGGTTATGCACATGAAATGCACAGCTGAGGTTTAGAGTTCCGTTTAGGGTTAGGCCTCTTAGGGTTAGGGTTAGGGTTAGGGTTAGGGTTAGGGTTAGGGTTAGGGTTAGGGTTAGGGTTAGGGTTAGGTACATGCCATGCACAGCTGAGGTTTTGAGTTCCGTTTAGGGTTAGGTCTCTTAGAGTTAGGGTTAGGGTTAGGGTTAGGGTTAGGGTTAGGGTTAGGTACATGCCGTGCACAGCTGAGGTTTAGAGTTCCGTTTAGGGTTAGGCCTCTTAGGGTTAGGGTTAGGGTTAGGGTTAGGGTTAGGGTTAGGGTTAGGGTTAGGGTTAGGGTTAGGGTTAGGGTTAGGGTTAGGTACATGCCATGCACAGCTGAGGTTTAGAGTTCCGTTTAGGGTTAGGTCTTTTAGGGTTAGGGTTAGGGTTAGGGTTAGGGTTAGGCTTAGGGTTAGGGTTAGGGTTAGGGTTAGGGTTACCTACATGCCATGCACAGCTGAGGTTTAGATTTCCATTTAGGGTTAGGTCTCTTAGGGTTAGGGTTAGGGTTAGGGTTAGGGTTAGGGTTAGGGTTAAGGTTAGGGTTAGGGTTAGGGTTAGGGTTAGGTACATGCCATGCACAGCTGAGGTTTAGAGTTGCATTTAGTGTTAGGCCTCTTAGGGTCAGGATTAGGGTTAGGGTTAGGGTTTCGTACATGCCATGCACAGCTGAGGTTTAGAGCTCCGTTTAGGGTTAGGCCTCTTAGGGTTAGGGTTAGGGTTAGGGTTAGGGTTAGGGTTAGGGTTAGGGTTAGGTACATGCCATGCACAGCTGAGGTTTAGAGTTCCGTTTAGGGTTAGGTCTCTTAGGGTTAGGGTTAGGGTTAGGGTTAGGGTTAGGGTTAGGGTTAGGGTTAGGGTTACCTACATGCCATGCACAGCTGAGGTTTAGAGTTCCGTTTAGGGTTAGGTCTCTTAGGGTTACGGTTAGGGTTAGGGTTAGGTACATGCCATGCACAGCTGAGGTTTAGAGTTCCGTTTAGGGTTAGGTCTTTTAGGGTTAGGGTTAGGGTTAGGGTTAGGGTTAGGGTTAGGGTTAGGGTTAGGGTTAGGGTTAGGGTTAATGTTAGGGTTAGGGATAGGGTTTCGTACATGGCATGCACAGCTGAGGTTTAGAGTTCCGTTTAGGGTTAGGTCTCTTAGGGTTAGGGTTAGGTTTAGGGTTAGGGTTAGGGTTAGGGTTAGGGTTACCTACATGCCATGCACAGCTGAGGTTTAGAGTTCCATTTAGGGTTAGGCCTCTTAGGGTTAGGGTTAGGGTTAGGGTTAGGGTTAGGGTTAGGGTTAGGGTTATGCACATGAAATGCACAGCTGAGGTTTAGAGTTCCGTTTAGGGTTAGGCCTCTTAGGGTTAGGGTTAGGGTTAGGGTTAGGGTTAGGGTTAGGGTTAGGGTTAGGGTTAGGGTTAGGTACATGCCATGCACAGCTGAGGTTTTGAGTTCCGTTTAGGGTTAGGTCTCTTAGGGTTAGGGGTAGGGTTAGGGTTAGGGTTAGGGTTAGGGTTAGGGTTAGGGTTAGGTACATGCCATGCACAGCTGAGGTTTAGAGTTCCGTTTAGGGTTAGGTCTTTTAGGGTTAGGGTTAGGGTTAGGTTTAGGGTTAGGGTTAGGCTTAGGGTTAGGGTTAGGCTTAGGGTTAGAGTTAGGTACATGCCATGCACAGCTGAGGTTTTGAGTTCCGTTTAGGGTTAGGTCTATTAGGGTTAGGGTTAGGTTTAGGGTTAGGGTTAGGGTTAGGGTTAGGGTTAGGGTTAGGGTTACGGTTAGGGTTAGGGTTAGGGTTACCTACATGCCATGCACAGCTGAGGTTTAGAGTTGCGTTTAGGGTTAGGCCTCCTAGGTTCAGGATTAGGGCTAGGTTTAGGGTTACGGTTATGATTCGGGTTAGGGTTAAGGTTAGGGTTAGGGTTAGGTACATGCCATGCACAGCTGAGGTTTAGAGTTCCGTGTAGGGTTAGGTCTCTTAGGGTTACGGTTAGGGTTAGGGTTACGGTTAGGGTTAGGGTTAGGTACATGCCATGCACAGCTGAGGTTTAGAGCTCCGTTTAGGGTTAGGCCTCTTAGGGTTAGGGTTAGGGTTAGGGTTAGGGTTAGGGTTAGGGTTAGGGTTAGGGTTAGGGTTAGGTACATGCCATGCACAGCTGAGGTTTAGAGTTCCGTTTAGGGTTAGGTCTTTTAGGGTTAGGGTTAGGGTTAGGGTTAGGGTTAGGGTTAGGCTTAGGGTTAGGGTTAGGGTTAGGGTTACCTACATGCCATGCACAGCTGAGGTTTAGATTTCCATTTAGGGTTAGGTCTCTTAGGGTTAGGGTTAGGGTTAGGGTTAGGGTTAGGGTTAGGGTTAGGGTTAAGGTTAGGGTTAGGGTTAGGGTTAGGGTTAGGTACATGCCATGCACAGCTGAGGTTTAGAGTTGCATTTAGTGTTAGGCCTCTTAGGGTCAGGATTAGGGTTAGGGTTAGGGTTAGGTACATGCCATGCACAGCTGAGGTTTAGAGCTCCGTTTAGGGTTAGGCCTCTTAGGGTTAGGGTTAGGGTTAGGGTTAGGGTTAGGGTTAGGGTTAGGGTTAGGGTTAGGGTTAGGTACATGCCATGCACAGCTGAGGTTTAGAGTTCCGTTTAGGGTTAGGTCTCTTAGGGTTAGGGTTAGGGTTAGGGTTAGGGTTAGGGTTAGGGTTAGGGTTAGGGATAGGGTTAGGTACATGCCATGCACAACTGAGGTTTAGAGTTCCGTTTAGTGTTAGGTCTCTTAAGGTTACGGTTAGGGTTAGGGTTAGGGTTAGGGTTAGGGTTAGGGTTAGGTACATGCCATGCACAGCTGAGGTTTAGAGTTCCGTTTAGGGTTAGGTCTTTTAGGGTTAGGGTTAGGGTTAGGGTTAGGGTTAGGGTTAGGGTTAGGGTTAATGTTAGGGTTAGGGATAGGGTTAGGTACATGCCATGCACAGCTGAGGTTTAGAGTTCCGTTTAGGGTTAGGTCTCTTAGGGTTAGGGTTAGGTTTAGGGTTAGGGTTAGGGTTAGGGTTAGGGTTACCTACATGCCATGCACAGCTGAGGTTTAGAGTTCCATTTAGGGTTAGGTCTCTTAGGGTTAGGGTTAGGGTTAGGGTTAGGGTTAGGGTTAGGGTTAGGGTTATGCACATGAAATGCACAGCTGAGGTTTAGAGTTCCGTTTAGGGTTAGGCCTCTTAGGGTTAGGGTTAGGGTTAGGGTTAGGGTTAGGGTTAGGGTTAGGGTTAGGGTTAGTGTTAGGGTTAGGGTTAGGGTTAGGGTTAGGGTTAGGTACATGCCATGCACAGC
>NW_026599610.1:975000-977500 GCF_023634155.1 Falco peregrinus
TTAGGGTTAGGGTTAGGGTTAGGGTTAGGGTTAGGTACATGCCATGCACAGCTGAGGTTTAGAGTTCCGTTTAGGGATAGGCCTCTTAGGGTCAGGGATAGGGTTAGGGTTAGGGTTAGGGTTAGGGTTAGGGTTAGGGTTAGGGTTAGGGTTAGGTACATGCCATGCACAGCTGAGGTTTAGAGTTCCGTTTAGGGTTAGCTCTATTAGGGTTAGGGTTAGGTTTAGGGTTAGGGTTAAGGTTAGGGTTAGGGTTACGGTTAGGGTTAGGGTTAGGGTTACCTACATGCCATGCACAGCTGAGGTTTAGAGTTGCGTTTAGGGTTAGGCCTCTTAGGGTCAGGGTTAGGGTTAGGGTTAGGGTTAGGGTTAGGGTTAGGGTTAGGGTTAGGTACATGCCATGCACAGCTGAGGTTTAGAGTTCCGTTTAGGGATAGGCCTCTTAGGGTCAGGATTAGGGTTATGGTTAGGGTTAGGGTTAGGGTTAGGGTTAGGGTTAGGGTTAGGGTTAGGGTTAGGGTTAGGGTTAGGGTTAGGGTTACGGTTACGGTTAGGGTTACGGTTAGGGTTAGGGTTACCTACATGCCATGCACAGCTGAGGTTTAGAGCTCCGTTTAGGGTTAGGCCTCTTAGGGTTAGGGTTAGGGTTAGGGTTAGGGTTAGGGTTAGGGTTAGGGTTAGGGTTAGGTACATGCCATGCACAGCTGAGGTTTAGAGTTCCGTTTAGGGTTAGGTCTTTTAGGGTTAGGGTTAGGGTTATGGTTAGGGTTAGGGTTAGGGATAGGGTTAGGTAAATGCCATGCACAACTGAGGTTTAGCGTTCCGTTTAGGGTTAGGTCTCTTAGGGTTACGGTTAGGGTTAGGGTTAGGGTTAGGGTTAGCGTTAGGGTTAGGGTTAGGGTTAGGGTTAGGGTTAGGGTAAGGGTTAGGTACATGCCATGCACAGCTGAGGTTTAGAGTTCCGTTTAGGGTTAGGTCTCTTAGGGTTAGGGTTAGGGTTAGGGTTAGGGTTAGGGTTAGGGTTAGGGTTAGGGTTACCTACATGCCATGCACAGCTGAGGTTTAGAGTTCCGTTTAGGGTTAGGTCTCTTAGGGTTACGGTTAGGGTTAGGGTTAGGTACATGCCATGCACAGCTGAGGTTTAGAGTTCCGTTTAGGGTTAGGTCTTTTAGGCTTAGGGTTAGGGTTAGGGTTAGGGTTAGGGTTAGGGTTAGGGTTAGGGTTAGGGTTAGGGTTAGGTACATGCCATGCACAGCTGAGGTTTAGAGTTCCGTTTAGGGTTAGGTCTCTTAGGGTCAGGGATAGGGTTAGGGTTAGGGTTAGGGTTAGGGTTAGGGTTAGGGTTAGGGTTAGGGTTAGGTACATGCCATGCACAGCTGAGGTTTAGAGTTCCGTTTAGGGTTAGGTCTATTAGGGTTAGGGTTAGGTTTAGGGTTAGGGTTAAGGTTAGGGTTAGGGTTACGGTTAGGGTTAGGGTTAGGGTTACCTACATGCCATGCACAGCTGAGGTTTAGAGTTGCGTTTAGGGTTAGGCCTCTTAGGGTCAGGGTTAGGGTTAGGGTTAGGGTTAGGGTTAGGGTTAGGGTTAGGGTTAGGTACATGCCATGCACAGCTGAGGTTTAGAGTTGCGTTTAGGGATAGGCCTCTTAGGGTCAGGGATAGGGTTAGGGTTAGGGTTAGGGTTAGGGTTAGGGTTAGGGTTAGGGTTAGGGTTAGGTACATGCCATGCACAGCTGAGGTTTAGAGTTCCGTTTAGGATAGCTCTATTAGGGTTAGGGTTAGGTTTAGGGTTAGGGTTAAGGTTAGGGTTAGGGTTACGGTTAGGGTTAGGGTTAGGGTTACCTACATGCCATGCACAGCTGAGGTT
The DNA here is from genome assembly GCF_023634155.1 of Falco peregrinus. Taxonomy (NCBI): domain Eukaryota; kingdom Metazoa; phylum Chordata; class Aves; order Falconiformes; family Falconidae; genus Falco; species Falco peregrinus. The sequence continues at coordinate 976,868 of NW_026599610.1, forward strand.
TAGAGTTGCGTTTAGGGTTAGGCCTCTTAGGGTCAGGGTTAGGGTTAGGGTTAGGGTTAGGGTTAGGGTTAGGGTTAGGGTTAGGGTTAGGTACATGCCATGCACAGCTGAGGTTTAGAGTTCCGTTTAGGGATAGGCCTCTTAGGGTCAGGATTAGGGTTATGGTTAGGGTTAGGGTTAGGGTTAGGGTTAGGGTTAGGGTTAGGGTTAGGGTTAGGGTTAGGGTTAGGGTTAGGGTTACGGTTACGGTTAGGGTTACGGTTAGGGTTAGGGTTACCTACATGCCATGCACAGCTGAGGTTTAGAGCTCCGTTTAGGGTTAGGCCTCTTAGGGTTAGGGTTAGGGTTAGGGTTAGGGTTAGGGTTAGGGTTAGGGTTAGGGTTAGGGTTAGGTACATGCCATGCACAGCTGAGGTTTAGAGTTCCGTTTAGGGTTAGGTCTTTTAGGGTTAGGGTTAGGGTTATGGTTAGGGTTAGGGTTAGGGATAGGGTTAGGTAAATGCCATGCACAACTGAGGTTTAGCGTTCCGTTTAGGGTTAGGTCTCTTAGGGTTACGGTTAGGGTTAGGGTTAGGGTTAGGGTTAGCGTTAGGGTTAGGGTTAGGGTTAGGGTTAGGGTTAGGGTAAGGGTTA
>NW_026599610.1:1075000-1077500 GCF_023634155.1 Falco peregrinus
TTAGGGTTAGGGTTACGGTTAGGGTTAGGGTTACGGTTAGGGTTAGGGTTAGGGTTAGGTACATGCCATGCACAGCTGAGGTTTAGAGCTCCGTTTAGGGTTAGGCCTCTTAGGGTTAGGGTTAGGGTTAGGGTTAGGGTTAGGGTTAGGGTTAGGGTTAGGTACATGCCATGCACAGCTGAGGTTTAGAGTTCCGTTTAGGGTTAGGTCTTTTAGGGTTAGGGTTAGGGTTAGGGTTAGGGTTAGGGATAGGGTTAGGTACATGCCATGCACAACTGAGGTTTAGAGTTCCGTTTAGTGTTAGGTCTCTTAAGGTTACGGTTAGGGTTAGGGTTAGGGTTAGGGTTAGGGTTAGGTTTAGGTTTAGGGTTAGGGTTAGGGTTAGGGTTAGGTACATGCCATGCACAGCTGAGGTTTAGAGTTCCGTTTAGGGTTAGGTCTGTTAAGGTTAGGGTTAGGGTTAGGGTTAGGGTTAGGGTTAGGGTTAAGGTTAGGGTTAGGGTTAGGGTTAGGGTTAGGTACATGCCATGCACAGCTGAGGTTTTGAGTTCCGTTTAGTGTTAGGTCTCTTAAGGTTACGGTTAGGGTTAGGGTTAGGGTTAGGGTTAGGGTTAGGGTTAGGGTTAGGGTTAGGGTTAGGTACATGCCATGCACAGCTGAGGTTTAGAGTTCCGTTTAGGGTTAGGACTCCTAGGGTTAGGGTTAGGGTTAGGGTTAGGGTTAGGGTTAGGGTTAGGGTTACCTACATGCCATGCACAGCTGAGGTTTAGAATTCCATTTAGGGTTAGGTCTCCTAGGGTTAGGGTTAGGGTTAGGGTTAGGGTTAGGGTTAGGGTTAGGGTTAGGGTTATACACATGCAATGCACAGCTGAGGTTTAGAGCTCCGTTTAGGGTTAGGTCTCTTAGGGTTAGGGTTAGGGTTACGGTTAGGGTTAGGGTTAGGTACATGCCATGCACAGCTGAGGTTTTGAGTTCCGTTTAGGGTTAGGTCTCCTAGGGTTAGGGTTAAGGTTAGGGTTAGGGTTAGGGTTATGCACATGAAATGCACAGCTGAGGTTTAGAGTTCCGTTTAGGGTTAGGCCTCTTAGGGTCAGGATTAGTGTTAGGGTTAAGGTTAGGGTTAGGGTTAGGGTTAGGGTTAGGGTTAGGGTTAGGGTTAGGGTTAGGGTTAGGGTTAGGGTTAGGGTTAGGGTTAGGGTTAGGGTTAGGGTTAGTGTTAGGGTTAGTGTTAGGTACATGCCATGCACAGCTGAGGTTTAGAGTTCCGTTTAGGGTTAGGTCTCTTAGGGTTAGGGTTAGGGTTAGGGTTAGGGTTAGGGTTAGGGTTAGGGTTAGGGTTAGGGTTAGGGTTAGGGTTAGGGTTAGGGTTAGGGTTAGGTACATGCCATGCACAGCTGAGGTTTTGAGTTCCGTTTAGGGTTAGAACTCCTAGGGTTAGGGTTAGGGTTAGGGTTAGGGTTAGGGTTAGGGTTAGGGTTAGGGTTAGGTTTAGGGTTAGGCTTAGTGTTAGGGTTAGGTACATGCCATGCACAGCTGAGGTTTTGAATTCCATTTAGGGTTAGGCCTCTTAGGGTTAGGGTTAAGGTTAGGGTTAAGGTTAGGGTTAGGGTTAGGGTTAGGTACATGCCATGCACAGCTGAGGTTTTGAGTTCCGTTTAGGGTTAGGTCTCCTAGGGTTAGGGTTAGGGTTAGGGTTAGGGTTAGGGTTAGGGTTAGGGTTAGGGTTAGGGTTATGCACATGAAATTCACAGCTGAGGTTTAGAGTTCCGTTTAGGGTTAGGTCTCTTAGGGTTAGGGTTAGGGTTAGGGTTACCTACATGCCATGCACAGCTGAGGTTTAGAGTTCCGTATAGGGTTAGGTCTATTAGGGTTAGGGTTAGGGTTAGGGTTAGGGTTAGGGTTAGGGTTAGGGTTACGTACATGCCATGCACAGCTGAGGTTTAGAGTTCCGTTTAGGGATAGGCCTCTTAGGGTCAGGATTAGGGTTAGGGTTAGGGTTAGGGTTAGGGTTAGGGTTAGGGTTAGGGTTAGGGTTAGGGTTACCTACATGCCATGCACAGCTGAGGTTTAGAGTTCCGTTTAGGGTTAGGCCTCTTAGGGTCAGGATTAGGGTTAGGGTTAGGGTTAGGGTTAGGGTTAGGGTTAGGGTTAGGGTTAGGGTTACCTACATGCCATGCACAGCTGAGGTTTAGAGCTCCATTTAGGGTTAGGTCTCTTAGGGTTAGGGTTAGGGTTAGGGTTAGGGTTAGGGTTAGGTACATGCCATGCACAGCTGAGGTTTTGAGTTCCGTTTAGGGTTAGGTCTCCTAGGGTTAGGGTTAGGGTTAGGGTTAGGGTTAGGGTTAGGGTTAGGGTTAGGGTTAGGGTTAGGGTTATGCACATGCAATGCACAGCTGAGGTTTAGAGTTCCGTTTAGGGTTAGGCCTCTTAGGGTCAGGATTAGGGTTAGGGTTAGGGTTAGGGTTAGGTACATGCCATGCACAGCTGAGGTTAGGGTTAG
>NW_026599610.1:1082500-1100000 GCF_023634155.1 Falco peregrinus
AGGGTTAGGGTTAGGGTTAGGTACATGCCATGCACAGCTGAGGTTTTGAGTTCCGTTTAGGGTTAGAACTCCTAGGGTTAGGGTTAGGGTTAGGGTTAGGGTTAGGCTTAGGCTTAGGGTTAGGGTTAGGGTTAGGCTTAGGGTTAGGGTTAGGTACATGCCATGCACAGCTGAGGTTTTGAGTTCCATTTAGGGTTAGGCCTCTTAGGGTTAGGGTTAGGGTTAGGGTTAGGGTTAGGGTTAAGGTTAGGGTTAAGGTTAGGGTTAGGGTTAGGGTTAGGTACATGCCATGCACAGCTGAGGTTTTGAGTTCCGTTTAGGGTTAGGTCTCCTAGGGTTAGGGTTAGGGTTAGGGTTAGGGTTAGGGTTAGGGTTAGGGTTAGGGTTAGGGTTAGGGTTAGGGTTACCTACATGCCATGCACAGCTGAGGTTTAGAGTTCCGTTTAGGGTTAGGCCTCTTAGGGTCATGATTAGGGTTAGGCTTAGGCTTAGGGTTAGGCTTAGGGTTAGGGTTAGGGTTAGGGTTAGGGTTACCTACATGCCATGCACAGCTGAGGTTTAGAGCTCCATTTAGGGTTAGGTCTCTTAGGGTTAGGGTTAGGGTTAGGGTTAGGGTTAGGGTTAGGTACATGCCATGCACAGCTGAGGTTTTGAGTTCCGTTTAGGGTTAGGTCTCCTAGGGTTAGGGTTAGGGTTAGGGTTAGGGTTAGGGTTAGGGTTAGGGTTAGGGTTAGGGTTAGGCTTAGGGTTAGGGTTAGGCTTAGGATTAGGGTTAGGTACATGCCATGCACAGCTGAGGTTTTGAGTTCCATTTAGGGTTAGGCCTCTTAGGGTTAGGGTTAGGGTTAGGGTTAGGGTTAGGGTTAGGGTTAAGGTTAGGGTTAAGGTTAGGGTTAGGGTTAGGGTTAGGTACATGCCATGCACAGCTGAGGTTTTGAGTTCCGTTTAGGGTTAGGTCTCCTAGGGTTAGGGTTAGGGTTAGGGTTAGGGTTAGGGTTAGGGTTAGGGTTAGGGTTAGGGTTATGCACTTGAAATTCACAGCTGAGGTTTAGAGTTCCGTTTAGGGTTAGGTCTCTTAGGGTTAGGGTTAGGGTTAGGGTTACCTACATGCCATGCACAGCTGAGGTTTAGAGTTCCGTTTAGGGTTAGGTCTATTAGGGTTAGGGTTAGGGTTAGGGTTAGGGTTAGGGTTAGGGTTAGGGTTAGGGTTAGGGTTAGGGTTAGGGTTAGGGTTAGGGTTACGTACATGCCATGCACAGCTGAGGTTTTGAGTTCCGTTTAGGGATAGGCCTCTTAGGGTCAGGATTAGGGTTAGGGTTATGGTTAGGGTTAGGGTTAGGGTTAGGGTTAGGGTTAGGGTTAGGGTTAGGGTTAGGTACATGCCATGCACAACTGAGGTTTTGAGTTCCGTTTAGGGTTAGGTCTCTTAGGGTCAGGATTAGGGTTAGGGTTAGGGTTAGGGTTAGGGTTAGGGTTAGGTTTAGGGTTATGGTTAGGGTTAGGGTTATGCACATGCCATGCACAGCTGAGGTTTTCAGTTCCGTTTAGGGATAGGCCTCTTAAGGTCAGGATTAGGGTTAGGGTTAGGGTTAGGGTTAGGGTTAGGGTTAGGGTTAGGGTTAGGGTTAGGGTTAGGGTTAGGGTTAGGGTTAGGGTTAGGGTTAGGGTTAGGGTTAGGGTTACGGTTAGGGTTACGGTTAGGGTTAGGGTTACCTACATGCCATGCACAGCTGAGGTTTAGAGCTCCGTTTAGGGTTAGGCCTCTTAGGGTTAGGGTTAGGGTTAGGGTTAGGGTTAGGGTTATGTACATGCCATGCACAGCTGAGGTTAGGGTTAGGGTTAGGGTTAGGGTTAGGGTTAGGGTTAGGGTTACCTACATGCCATGCACAGCTGAGGTTTAGAGTTCCGTTTAGGGTTAGGTCTATTAGGGTTAGGGTTAGGGTTAGGGTTAGGGTTAGGGTTAGGGTTAGGGTTAGGGTTAGGGTTACGTACATGCCATGCACAGCTGAGGTTTAGAGTTCCGTTTAGGGATAGGCCTCTTAGGGTCAGGATTAGGGTTAGGGTTATGGTTAGGGTTAGGGTTAGGGTTAGGGTTACGGTTAGGGTTAGGGTTACGGTTAGGGTTAGGGTTAGGGTTAGGTACATGCCATGCACAGCTGAGGTTTAGAGCTCCGTTTAGGGTTAGGCCTCTTAGGGTTAGGGTTAGGGTTAGGGTTAGGGTTAGGGTTAGGGTTAGGTACATGCCATGCACAGCTGAGGTTTAGAGTTCCGTTTAGGGTTAGGTCTTTTAGGGTTAGGGTTAGGGTTAGGGTTAGGGTTAGGGTTAGGGTTAGGTACATGCCATGCACAACTGAGGTTTAGAGTTCCGTTTAGTGTTAGGTCTCTTAAGGTTACGGTTAGGGTTAGGGTTAGGGTTAGGGTTAGGGTTAGGGTTAGGGTTAGGTACATGCCATGCACAGCTGAGGTTTAGAGTTCCGTTTAGGGTTAGGTCTGTTGGGGTTAGGGTTAGGGTTAGGGTTAGGGTTAGGCTTAGGGTTAGGGTTAGGGTTACCTACATGCCATGCACAGCTGAGGTTTAGAGTTCCATTTAGGGTTAGGTCTCTTAGGGTTAGGGTTAGGGTTAGGGTTAGGGTTAGGGTTAGGGTTAAGGTTAGGGTTAGGGTTAGGGTTAGGGTTAGGGTTAGGTACATGCCATGCACAGCTGAGGTTTTGAGTTCCGTTTAGGGTTAGGTCTCCTAGGGTTAGGGTTAGGGTTAGGGTTAGGGTTAGGGTTACGGTTAGGGTTAGGGTTATACACATGCAATGCACAGCTGAGGTTTAGAGCTCCGTTTAGGGTTAGAACTCCTAGGGTTAGGGTTAAGGTTAGGGTTAGGGTTAGGGTTATGCACATGAAATGCACAGCTGAGGTTTAGAGTTCCGTTTAGGGTTAGGCCTCTTAGGGTCAGGATTAGTGTTAGGGTTAAGGTTAGGGTTAGGGTTAGGGTTAGGGTTAGGGTTAGGGTTAGGGTTAGGCTTAGGGTTAGGGTTAGGGTTAGGGTTAGGGTTAAGGTTAGGTACATGCCATGCACAACTGAGGTTTAGAGTTCCGTTTAGTGTTAGGTCTCTTAAGGTTACGGTTAGGGTTAGGGTTAGGGTTAGGGTTAGGGTTAGGGTTAGGGTTAGGGTTAGGTACATGCCATGCACAGCTGAGGTTTAGAGTTCCGTTTAGGGTTAGGTCTGTTGGGGTTAGGGTTAGGGTTAGGGTTAGGGTTAGGCTTAGGGTTAGGGTTAGGGTTACCTACATGCCATGCACAGCTGAGGTTTAGAGTTCCATTTAGGGTTAGGTCTCTTAGGGTTAGGGTTAGGGTTAGGGTTACGGTTAGGGTTAGGGTTAAGGTTAGGGTTAGGGTTAGGGTTAGGGTTAGGGTTAGGGTTATACACATGCAATGCACAGCTGAGGTTTAGAGCTCCGTTTAGGGTTAGAACTCCTAGGGTTAGGGTTAGGGTTACGGTTAGGGTTAGGGTTAGGTACATGCCATGCACAGCTGAGGTTTTGAGTTCCGTTTAGGGTTAGGTCTCCTAGGGTTAGGGTTAGGGTTAGGGTTAGGGTTAGGGTTAGGGTTAGGGTTAGGGTTATACACATGCAATGCACAGCTGAGGTTTAGAGCTCCGTTTAGGGTTAGAACTCCTAGGGTTAGGGTTAGGGTTACGGTTAGGGTTAGGGTTAGGTACATGCCATGCACAGCTGAGGTTTTGAGTTCCGTTTAGGGTTAGGTCTCCTAGGGTTAGGGTTAAGGTTAGGGTTAGGGTTAGGGTTATGCACATGAAATGCACAGCTGAGGTTTAGAGTTCCGTTTAGGGTTAGGCCTCTTAGGGTCAGGATTAGTGTTAGGGTTAAGGTTAGGGTTAGGGTTAGGGTTAGGGTTAGGGTTAGGGTTAGGGTTAGGGTTAGGGTTAGGGTTAGGGTTAGGGTTAGGGTTAGTGTTAGGTACATGCCATGCACAGCTGATGTTTAGAGTTCCGTTTAGGGTTAGGTCTCTTAGAGTTAGGGTTAGGGTTAGGGTTAGGGTTAGGGTTAGGGTTAGGGTTAGGGTTAGGTACATGCCATGCACAGCTGAGGTTTTGAGTTCCGTTTAGGGTTAGAACTCCTAGGGTTAGGGTTAGGGTTAGGGTTAGGGTTAGGGTTAGGGTTAGGCTTAGTGTTAGGCTTAGGGTTAGGTACATGCCATGCACAGCTGAGGTTTTGAGTTCCATTTAGGGTTAGGCCTCTTAGGGTTAGGGTTAGGGTTAGGGTTAGGGTTAGGGTTAGGGTTAAGGTTAGGGTTAAGGTTAGGGTTAGGGTTAGGGTTAGGTACATGCCATGCACAGCTGAGGTTTTGAGTTCCGTTTAGGGTTAGGTCTCCTAGGGTTAGGGTTAGGGTTAGGGTTAGGGTTAGGGTTAGGGTTAGGGTTAGGGTTATGCACATGAAATTCACAGCTGAGGTTTAGAGTTCCGTTTAGGGTTAGGTCTCTTAGGGTTAGGGTTAGGGTTAGGGTTACCTACATGCCATGCACAGCTGAGGTTTAGAGTTCCGTTTAGGGTTAGGTCTATTAGGGTTAGGGTTAGGGTTAGGGTTAGGGTTAGGGTTAGGGTTAGGGTTAGGGTTAGGGTTAGGGTTACGTACATGCCATGCACAGCTGAGGTTTAGAGTTCCGTTTAGGGATAGGCCTCTTAGGGTCAGGATTAGGGTTAGGGTTATGGTTAGGGTTAGGGTTAGGGTTAGGTACATGCCATGCACAGCTGAGGTTTAGAGCTCCGTTTAGGGTTAGGCCTCTTAGGGTTAGGGTTAGGGTTAGGGTTAGGGTTAGGGTTAGGGTTAGGGTTAGGGTTAGGGTTATGTACATGCCATGCACAGCTGAGGTTTAGAGTTCCGTTTAGGGTTAGGTGTCCTAGGGTTAGGGTTAGGGTTAGGGTTAGGGTTAGGGTTAGGGTTATGCACATGAAATGCACAGCTGAGGTTTAGAGTTCCGTTTAGGGTTAGGCCTCTTAGGGTCAGGATTAGTGTTAGGGTTAAGGTTAGGGTTAGGGTTAGGGTTAGGGTTAGGGTTAGGGTTACGGTTAGGGTTAGTGTTAGGGTTAGGGTTAGGGTTAGGTACATGCCATGCACAGCTGAGGTTTTGAGTTCCGTTTAGGGTTAGAACTCCTAGGGTTAGGGTTAGGGTTAGGGTTAGGGTTAGGGTTAGGGTTAGGGTTAGACTTAGGGTTAGGGTTAGGCTTAGGGTTAGGGTTAGGTACATGCCATGCACAGCTGAGGTTTTGAGTTCCATTTAGGGTTAGGCCTCTTAGGGTTAGGGTTAGGGTTAGGGTTAGGGTTAGGGTTAGGGTTAAGGTTAGCGTTAAGGTTAGGGTTAGGGTTAGGGTTAGGTACATGCCATGCACAGCTGAGGTTTTGAGTTCCGTTTAGGGTTAGGTCTCCTAGGGTTAGGGTTAGGGTTAGGGTTAGGGTTAGGGTTAGGGTTAGGGTTATGCACATGCAATGCACAGCTGAGGTTTAGAGTTCCGTTTAGGGTTAGGCCTCTTAGGGTCAGGGTTAGGGTTAGGGTTAGGGTTAGGGTTAGGGTTAGGGTTAGGGTTAGGGTTAGGGTTAGGGTTAGGGTTAGGGTTAGGGTTAGGTACATGCCATGCACAGCTGAGGTTTAGAGTTCCGTTTAGGGTTAGGTCTGTTAGGGTTAGGGTTAGGGTTAGGGTTAGGGTTAGGGTTAGGGTTACCTACATGCCATGCACAGCTGAGGTTTAGAGTTCCATTTAGGGTTAGGTCTCTTAGGGTTAGGGTTAGGGTTAGGGTTAGGGTTAGGGTTAGGGTTAAGGTTAGGGTTAGGGTTAGGGTTAGGGTTAGGGTTAGGTACATGCCATGCACAGCTGAGGTTTTGAGTTCCGTTTAGGGTTAGGTCTCCTAGGGTTAGGGTTAGGGTTAGGGTTAGGGTTAGGGTTATGCACATGCAATGCACAGCTGAGGTTTAGAGTTCCGTTTAGGGTTAGGCCTCTTAGGGTCAGGATTAGGGTTAGGGTTAGGGTTAGGGTTAGGGTTAGGGTTAGGGTTACCTACATGCCATGCACAGCTGAGGTTTAGAGTTCCGTTTAGGGTTAGGTCTGTTGGGGTTAGGGTTAGGGTTAGGGTTAGGGTTAGGCTTAGGGTTAGGGTTAGGGTTACCTACATGCCATGCACAGCTGAGGTTTAGAGTTCCATTTAGGGTTAGGTCTCTTAGGGTTAGGGTTAGGGTTAGGGTTACGGTTAGGGTTAGGGTTAAGGTTAGGGTTAGGGTTAGGGTTAGGGTTAGGGTTAGGGTTATACACATGCAATGCACAGCTGAGGTTTAGAGCTCCGTTTAGGGTTAGAACTCCTAGGGTTAGGGTTAGGGTTACGGTTAGGGTTAGGGTTAGGTACATGCCATGCACAGCTGAGGTTTTGAGTTCCGTTTAGGGTTAGGTCTCCTAGGGTTAGGGTTAGGGTTAGGGTTAGGGTTAGGGTTAGGGTTAGGGTTAGGGTTATACACATGCAATGCACAGCTGAGGTTTAGAGCTCCATTTAGGGTTAGGTCTCTTAGGGTTAGGGTTAGGGTTAGGGTTAGGGTTAGGGTTAGGTACATGCCATGCACAGCTGAGGTTTTGAGTTCCGTTTAGGGTTAGGTCTCCTAGGGTTAGGGTTAAGGTTAGGGTTAGGGTTAGGGTTATGCACATGAAATGCACAGCTGAGGTTTAGAGTTCCGTTTAGGGTTAGGCCTCTTAGGGTCAGGATTAGTGTTAGGGTTAAGGTTAGGGTTAGGGTTAGGGTTAGGGTTAGGGTTAGGGTTAGGGTTAGGGTTAGGGTTAGGGTTAGGGTTAGGGTTAGGGTTAGTGTTAGGTACATGCCATGCACAGCTGATGTTTAGAGTTCCGTTTAGGGTTAGGTCTCTTAGAGTTAGGGTTAGGGTTAGGGTTAGGGTTAGGGTTAGGGTTAGGGTTAGGGTTAGGTACATGCCATGCACAGCTGAGGTTTTGAGTTCCGTTTAGGGTTAGAACTCCTAGGGTTAGGGTTAGGGTTAGGGTTAGGGTTAGGGTTAGGGTTAGGCTTAGTGTTAGGCTTAGGGTTAGGTACATGCCATGCACAGCTGAGGTTTTGAGTTCCATTTAGGGTTAGGCCTCTTAGGGTTAGGGTTAGGGTTAGGGTTAGGGTTAGGGTTAGGGTTAAGGTTAGGGTTAAGGTTAGGGTTAGGGTTAGGGTTAGGTACATGCCATGCACAGCTGAGGTTTTGAGTTCCGTTTAGGGTTAGGTCTCCTAGGGTTAGGGTTAGGGTTAGGGTTAGGGTTAGGGTTAGGGTTAGGGTTAGGGTTATGCACATGAAATTCACAGCTGAGGTTTAGAGTTCCGTTTAGGGTTAGGTCTCTTAGGGTTAGGGTTAGGGTTAGGGTTACCTACATGCCATGCACAGCTGAGGTTTAGAGTTCCGTTTAGGGTTAGGTCTATTAGGGTTAGGGTTAGGGTTAGGGTTAGGGTTAGGGTTAGGGTTAGGCTTAGGGTTAGGGTTAGGGTTACGTACATGCCATGCACAGCTGAGGTTTAGAGTTCCGTTTAGGGATAGGCCTCTTAGGGTCAGGATTAGGGTTAGGGTTATGGTTAGGGTTAGGGTTAGGGTTAGGTACATGCCATGCACAGCTGAGGTTTAGAGCTCCGTTTAGGGTTAGGCCTCTTAGGGTTAGGGTTAGGGTTAGGGTTAGGGTTAGGGTTAGGGTTAGGGTTAGGGTTAGGGTTATGTACATGCCATGCACAGCTGAGGTTTAGAGTTCCGTTTAGGGTTAGGTGTCCTAGGGTTAGGGTTAGGGTTAGGGTTAGGGTTAGGGTTAGGGTTATGCACATGAAATGCACAGCTGAGGTTTAGAGTTCCGTTTAGGGTTAGGCCTCTTAGGGTCAGGATTAGTGTTAGGGTTAAGGTTAGGGTTAGGGTTAGGGTTAGGGTTAGGGTTAGGGTTACGGTTAGGGTTAGTGTTAGGGTTAGGGTTAGGGTTAGGTACATGCCATGCACAGCTGAGGTTTTGAGTTCCGTTTAGGGTTAGAACTCCTAGGGTTAGGGTTAGGGTTAGGGTTAGGGTTAGGGTTAGGGTTAGGGTTAGACTTAGGGTTAGGGTTAGGCTTAGGGTTAGGGTTAGGTACATGCCATGCACAGCTGAGGTTTTGAGTTCCATTTAGGGTTAGGCCTCTTAGGGTTAGGGTTAGGGTTAGGGTTAGGGTTAGGGTTAGGGTTAAGGTTAGCGTTAAGGTTAGGGTTAGGGTTAGGGTTAGGTACATGCCATGCACAGCTGAGGTTTTGAGTTCCGTTTAGGGTTAGGTCTCCTAGGGTTAGGGTTAGGGTTAGGGTTAGGGTTAGGGTTAGGGTTAGGGTTATGCACATGCAATGCACAGCTGAGGTTTAGAGTTCCGTTTAGGGTTAGGCCTCTTAGGGTCAGGGTTAGGGTTAGGGTTAGGGTTAGGGTTAGGGTTAGGGTTAGGGTTAGGGTTAGGGTTAGGGTTAGGGTTAGGGTTAGGGTTAGGTACATGCCATGCACAGCTGAGGTTTAGAGTTCCGTTTAGGGTTAGGTCTGTTAGGGTTAGGGTTAGGGTTAGGGTTAGGGTTAGGGTTAGGGTTACCTACATGCCATGCACAGCTGAGGTTTAGAGTTCCATTTAGGGTTAGGTCTCTTAGGGTTAGGGTTAGGGTTAGGGTTAGGGTTAGGGTTAGGGTTAAGGTTAGGGTTAGGGTTAGGGTTAGGGTTAGGGTTAGGTACATGCCATGCACAGCTGAGGTTTTGAGTTCCGTTTAGGGTTAGGTCTCCTAGGGTTAGGGTTAGGGTTAGGGTTAGGGTTAGGGTTATGCACATGCAATGCACAGCTGAGGTTTAGAGTTCCGTTTAGGGTTAGGCCTCTTAGGGTCAGGATTAGGGTTAGGGTTAGGGTTAGGGTTAGGGTTAGGGTTAGGGTTACCTACATGCCATGCACAGCTGAGGTTTAGAGCTCCGTTTAGGGTTAGGTCTGTTGGGGTTAGGGTTAGGGTTAGGGTTAGGGTTAGGGTTAGGTACATGCCATGCACAGCTGAGGTTTAGAGTTCCATTTAGGGTTAGGTCTCTTAGGGTTAGGGTTAGGGTTAGGGTTAGGGTTAGGGTTAGGGTTAGGGTTAGGGTTAGGGTTAGGGTTAGGGTTAGGTACATGCCATGCACAGCTGAGGTTTTGAGTTCCATTTAGGGTTAGGCCTCTTAGGGTTAGGGTTAGGGTTAGGGTTCGGGTTAGGGTTAGGGTTAAGGTTAGGGTTAAGGTTAGGGTTAGGGTTAGGGTTAGGTACATGCCATGCACAGCTGAGGTTTTGAGTTCCGTTTAGGGTTAGGTCTCCTAGGGTTAGGGTTAGGGTTAGGGTTAGGGTTAGGGTTAGGGTTAGGGTTAGGGTTATGCACATGCAATGCACAGCTGAGGTTTAGAGTTCCGTTTAGGGTTAGGCCTCTTAGGGTCAGGATTAGGGTTAGGGTTAGGGTTAGGGTTAGGGTTAGGGTTAGGGTTAGGGTTAGGGTTAGGGTTAGGGTTAGGGTTAGGTACATGCCATGCACAGCTGAGGTTTAGAGTTCCGTTTAGGGTTAGGTCTGTTAGGGTTAGGGTTAGGGTTAGGGTTAGGGTTAGGGTTAGGGTTACCTACATGCCATGCACAGCTGAGGTTTAGAGTTCCATTTAGGGTTAGGTCTCTTAGGGTTAGGGTTAGGGTTAGGGTTAGGGTTAGGGTTAGGGTTAAGGTTAGGGTTAGGGTTAGGGTTAGGGTTAGGGTTAGGGTTAGGGTTACCTACATGCCATGCACAGCTGAGGTTTAGAGTTCCATTTAGGGTTAGGTCTCTTAGGGTTAGGGTTAGGGTTAGGGTTAGGGTTAGGGTTAGGGTTAAGGTTAGGGTTAGGGTTAGGGTTAGGGTTAGGGTTAGGTACATGCCATGCACAGCTGAGGTTTTGAGTTCCGTTTAGGGTTAGGTCTCCTAGGGTTAGGGTTAGGGTTAGGGTTAGGGTTAGGGTTATGCACATGCAATGCACAGCTGAGGTTTAGAGTTCCGTTTAGGGTTAGGCCTCTTAGGGTCAGGATTAGGGTTAGGGTTAGGGTTAGGGTTAGGGTTAGGGTTAGGGTTACCTACATGCCATGCACAGCTGAGGTTTAGAGCTCCGTTTAGGGTTAGGTCTCTTAGGGTTAGGGTTAGGGTTAGGGTTAGGGTTAGGGTTAGGTACATGCCATGCACAGCTGAGGTTTAGAGTTCCATTTAGGGTTAGGTCTCTTAGGGTTAGGGTTAGGGTTAGGGTTAGGGTTAGGGTTAGGGTTAGGGTTAGGGTTAGGGTTAGGGTTAGGGTTAGGGTTAGGTACATGCCATGCACAGCTGAGGTTTTGAGTTCCATTTAGGGTTAGGCCTCTTAGGGTTAGGGTTAGGGTTAGGGTTCGGGTTAGGGTTAGGGTTAAGGTTAGGGTTAAGGTTAGGGTTAGGGTTAGGGTTAGGTACATGCCATGCACAGCTGAGGTTTTGAGTTCCGTTTAGGGTTAGGTCTCCTAGGGTTAGGGTTAGGGTTAGGGTTAGGGTTAGGGTTAGGGTTAGGGTTAGGGTTATGCACATGCAATGCACAGCTGAGGTTTAGAGTTCCGTTTAGGGTTAGGCCTCTTAGGGTCAGGATTAGGGTTAGGGTTAGGGTTAGGGTTAGGGTTAGGGTTAGGGTTAGGGTTAGGGTTAGGGTTAGGGTTAGGGTTAGGGTTAGGGTTAGGTACATGCCATGCACAGCTGAGGTTTAGAGTTCCGTTTAGGGTTAGGTCTGTTAGGGTTAGGGTTAGGGTTAGGGTTAGGGTTAGGGTTAGGGTTACCTACATGCCATGCACAGCTGAGGTTTAGAGTTCCATTTAGGGTTAGGTCTCTTAGGGTTAGGGTTAGGGTTAGGGTTAGGGTTAGGGTTAGGGTTAAGGTTAGGGTTAGGGTTAGGGTTAGGGTTAGGGTTAGGTACATGCCATGCACAGCTGAGGTTTTGAGTTCCGTTTAGGGTTAGGTCTCTTAGGGTTAGGGTTAGGGTTAGGGTTAGGGTTAGGGTTATGCACATGCAATGCACAGCTGAGGTTTAGAGTTCCGTTTAGGGTTAGGCCTCTTAGGGTCAGGATTAGGGTTAGGGTTAGGGTTAGGGTTAGGGTTAGGGTTAGGGTTAAGGTTAGGGTTAGGGTTAGGGTTAGGGTTAGGGTTAGGTACATGCCATGCACAACTGAGGTTTAGAGTTCCGTTTAGTGTTAGGTCTCTTAAGGTTACGGTTAGGGTTAGGGTTAGGGTTAGGGTTAGGGTTAGGTACATGCCATGCACAGCTGAGGTTTAGAGTTCCGTTTAGGGTTAGGTCTGTTGGGGTTAGGGTTAGGGTTAGGGTTAGGGTTAGGCTTAGGGTTAGGGTTAGGGTTACCTACATGCCATGCACAGCTGAGGTTTAGAGTTCCATTTAGGGTTAGGTCTCTTAGGGTTAGGGTTAGGGTTAGGGTTAGGGTTAGGGTTAGGGTTAAGGTTAGGGTTAGGGTTAGGGTTAGGGTTAGGGTTAGGTACATGCCATGCACAGCTGAGGTTTTGAGTTCCGTTTAGGGTTAGGTCTCCTAGGGTTAGGGTTAGGGTTAGGGTTAGGGTTAGGGTTAGGGTTAGGGTTAGGGTTATACACATGCAATGCACAGCTGAGGTTTAGAGCTCCGTTTAGGGTTAGAACTCCTAGGGTTAGGGTTAGGGTTACGGTTAGGGTTAGGGTTAGGTACATGCCATGCACAGCTGAGGTTTTGAGTTCCGTTTAGGGTTAGGTCTCCTAGGGTTAGGGTTAAGGTTAGGGTTAGGGTTAGGGTTATGCACATGAAATGCACAGCTGAGGTTTAGAGTTCCGTTTAGGGTTAGGCCTCTTAGGGTCAGGATTAGTGTTAGGGTTAAGGTTAGGGTTAGGGTTAGGGTTAGGGTTAGGGTTAGGGTTAGGGTTAGGGTTAGGGTTAGGGTTAGGGTTAGGGTTAGGGTTAGGGTTAGGGTTAGGGTTAGGGTTAGTGTTAGGTACATGCCATGCACAGCTGAGGTTTAGAGTTCCGTTTAGGGTTAGGTCTCTTAGAGTTAGGGTTAGGGTTAGGGTTAGGGTTAGGGTTAGGGTTAGGGTTAGGGTTAGGGTTAGGTACATGCCATGCACAGCTGAGGTTTTGAGTTCCGTTTAGGGTTAGGTCTCCTAGGGTTAGGGTTAGGGTTAGGGTTAGGGTTAGGGTTAGGGTTAGGGTTAGGGTTATACACATGCAATGCACAGCTGAGGTTTAGAGCTCCGTTTAGGGTTAGAACTCCTAGGGTTAGGGTTAGGGTTACGGTTAGGGTTAGGGTTAGGTACATGCCATGCACAGCTGAGGTTTTGAGTTCCGTTTAGGGTTAGGTCTCCTAGGGTTAGGGTTATGGTTAGGGTTAGGGTTAGGGTTATGCACATGAAATGCACAGCTGAGGTTTAGAGTTCCGTTTAGGGTTAGGCCTCTTAGGGTCAGGATTAGTGTTAGGGTTAAGGTTAGGGTTAGGGTTAGGGTTAGGGTTAGGGTTAGGGTTAGGGTTAGGGTTAGGGTTAGGGTTAGGGTTAGGGTTAGGGTTAGTGTTAGGTACATGCCATGCACAGCTGAGGTTTAGAGTTCCGTTTAGGGTTAGGTCTCTTAGAGTTAGGGTTAGGGTTAGGGTTAGGGTTAGGGTTAGGGTTAGGGTTAGGGTTAGGGTTAGGTACATGCCATGCACAGCTGAGGTTTTGAGTTCCGTTTAGGGTTAGAACTCCTAGGGTTAGGGTTAGGGTTAGGGTTAGGGTTAGGGTTAGGGTTAGGGTTAGGGTTAGGGTTAGGGTTAGGGTTAGGCTTAGGCTTAGGGTTAGGCTTAGGGTTAGGTACATGCCATGCACAGCTGAGGTTTTGAGTTCCATTTAGGGTTAGGCCTCTTAGGGTTAGGGTTAGGGTTAGGGTTAGGGTTAGGGTTAGGGTTAAGGTTAGGGTTAAGGTTAGGGTTAGGGTTAGGGTTAGGTACATGCCATGCACAGCTGAGGTTTAGAGTTCCGTTTAGGGTTAGGTCTGTTAGGGTTAGGGTTAGGGTTAGGGTTAGGGTTAGGGTTAGGGTTACCTACATGCCATGCACAGCTGAGGTTTAGAGTTCCATTTAGGGTTAGGTCTCTTAGGGTTAGGGTTAGGGTTAGGGTTAGGGTTAGGGTTAGGGTTAAGGTTAGGTTTAGGGTTAGGGTTAGGGTTAGGGTTAGGGTTAGGGTTACCTACATGCCATGCACAGCTGAGGTTTAGAGTTCCATTTAGGGTTAGGTCTCTTAGGGTTAGGGTTAGGGTTAGGGTTAGGGTTAGGGTTAGGGTTAAGGTTAGGGTTAGGGTTAGGGTTAGGGTTAGGGTTAGGTACATGCCATGCACAGCTGAGGTTTTGAGTTCCGTTTAGGGTTAGGTCTCCTAGGGTTAGGGTTAGGGTTAGGGTTAGGGTTAGGGTTATGCACATGCAATGCACAGCTGAGGTTTAGAGTTCCGTTTAGGGTTAGGCCTCTTAGGGTCAGGATTAGGGTTAGGGTTAGGGTTAGGGTTAGGGTTAGGGTTAGGGTTACCTACATGCCATGCACAGCTGAGGTTTAGAGCTCCGTTTAGGGTTAGGTCTCTTAGGGTTAGGGTTAGGGTTAGGGTTAGGGTTAGGGTTAGGTACATGCCATGCACAGCTGAGGTTTAGAGTTCCATTTAGGGTTAGGTCTCTTAGGGTTAGGGTTAGGGTTAGGGTTAGGGTTAGGGTTAGGGTTAGGGTTAGGGTTAGGGTTAGGGTTAGGTACATGCCATGCACAGCTGAGGTTTTGAGTTCCATTTAGGGTTAGGCCTCTTAGGGTTAGGGTTAGGGTTAGGGTTCGGGTTAGGGTTAGGGTTAAGGTTAGGGTTAAGGTTAGGGTTAGGGTTAGGGTTAGGTACATGCCATGCACAGCTGAGGTTTTGAGTTCCGTTTAGGGTTAGGTCTCCTAGGGTTAGGGTTAGGGTTAGGGTTAGGGTTAGGGTTAGGGTTAGGGTTAGGGTTATGCACATGCAATGCACAGCTGAGGTTTAGAGTTCCGTTTAGGGTTAGGCCTCTTAGGGTCAGGATTAGGGTTAGGGTTAGGGTTAGGGTTAGGGTTAGGGTTAGGGTTAGGGTTAGGGTTAGGGTTAGGGTTAGGGTTAGGGTTAGGTACATGCCATGCACAGCTGAGGTTTAGAGTTCCGTTTAGGGTTAGGTCTGTTAGGGTTAGGGTTAGGGTTAGGGTTAGGGTTAGGGTTAGGGTTACCTACATGCCATGCACAGCTGAGGTTTAGAGTTCCATTTAGGGTTAGGTCTCTTAGGGTTAGGGTTAGGGTTAGGGTTAGGGTTAGGGTTAGGGTTAAGGTTAGGGTTAGGGTTAGGGTTAGGGTTAGGGTTAGGTACATGCCATGCACAGCTGAGGTTTTGAGTTCCGTTTAGGGTTAGGTCTCTTAGGGTTAGGGTTAGGGTTAGGGTTAGGGTTAGGGTTATGCACATGCAATGCACAGCTGAGGTTTAGAGTTCCGTTTAGGGTTAGGCCTCTTAGGGTCAGGATTAGGGTTAGGGTTAGGGTTAGGGTTAGGGTTAGGGTTAGGGTTAAGGTTAGGGTTAGGGTTAGGGTTAGGGTTAGGGTTAGGTACATGCCATGCACAACTGAGGTTTAGAGTTCCGTTTAGTGTTAGGTCTCTTAAGGTTACGGTTAGGGTTAGGGTTAGGGTTAGGGTTAGGGTTAGGTACATGCCATGCACAGCTGAGGTTTAGAGTTCCGTTTAGGGTTAGGTCTGTTGGGGTTAGGGTTAGGGTTAGGGTTAGGGTTAGGCTTAGGGTTAGGGTTAGGGTTACCTACATGCCATGCACAGCTGAGGTTTAGAGTTCCATTTAGGGTTAGGTCTCTTAGGGTTAGGGTTAGGGTTAGGGTTAGGGTTAGGGTTAGGGTTAAGGTTAGGGTTAGGGTTAGGGTTAGGGTTAGGGTTAGGTACATGCCATGCACAGCTGAGGTTTTGAGTTCCGTTTAGGGTTAGGTCTCCTAGGGTTAGGGTTAGGGTTAGGGTTAGGGTTAGGGTTAGGGTTAGGGTTAGGGTTATACACATGCAATGCACAGCTGAGGTTTAGAGCTCCGTTTAGGGTTAGAACTCCTAGGGTTAGGGTTAGGGTTACGGTTAGGGTTAGGGTTAGGTACATGCCATGCACAGCTGAGGTTTTGAGTTCCGTTTAGGGTTAGGTCTCCTAGGGTTAGGGTTAAGGTTAGGGTTAGGGTTAGGGTTATGCACATGAAATGCACAGCTGAGGTTTAGAGTTCCGTTTAGGGTTAGGCCTCTTAGGGTCAGGATTAGTGTTAGGGTTAAGGTTAGGGTTAGGGTTAGGGTTAGGGTTAGGGTTAGGGTTAGGGTTAGGGTTAGGGTTAGGGTTAGGGTTAGGGTTAGGGTTAGGGTTAGGGTTAGGGTTAGGGTTAGGGTTAGGGTTAGGGTTAGTGTTAGGTACATGCCATGCACAGCTGAGGTTTAGAGTTCCGTTTAGGGTTAGGTCTCTTAGAGTTAGGGTTAGGGTTAGGGTTAGGGTTAGGGTTAGGGTTAGGGTTAGGGTTAGGGTTAGGTACATGCCATGCACAGCTGAGGTTTTGAGTTCCGTTTAGGGTTAGGTCTCCTAGGGTTAGGGTTAGGGTTAGGGTTAGGGTTAGGGTTAGGGTTAGGGTTAGGGTTATACACATGCAATGCACAGCTGAGGTTTAGAGCTCCGTTTAGGGTTAGAACTCCTAGGGTTAGGGTTAGGGTTACGGTTAGGGTTAGGGTTAGGTACATGCCATGCACAGCTGAGGTTTTGAGTTCCGTTTAGGGTTAGGTCTCCTAGGGTTAGGGTTATGGTTAGGGTTAGGGTTAGGGTTATGCACATGAAATGCACAGCTGAGGTTTAGAGTTCCGTTTAGGGTTAGGCCTCTTAGGGTCAGGATTAGTGTTAGGGTTAAGGTTAGGGTTAGGGTTAGGGTTAGGGTTAGGGTTAGGGTTAGGGTTAGGGTTAGGGTTAGGGTTAGGGTTAGGGTTAGGGTTAGGGTTAGTGTTAGGTACATGCCATGCACAGCTGAGGTTTAGAGTTCCGTTTAGGGTTAGGTCTCTTAGAGTTAGGGTTAGGGTTAGGGTTAGGGTTAGGGTTAGGGTTAGGGTTAGGGTTAGGGTTAGGTACATGCCATGCACAGCTGAGGTTTTGAGTTCCGTTTAGGGTTAGAACTCCTAGGGTTAGGGTTAGGGTTAGGGTTAGGGTTAGGGTTAGGGTTAGGGTTAGGGTTAGGGTTAGGGTTAGGGTTAGGCTTAGGCTTAGGGTTAGGCTTAGGGTTAGGTACATGCCATGCACAGCTGAGGTTTTGAGTTCCATTTAGGGTTAGGCCTCTTAGGGTTAGGGTTAGGGTTAGGGTTAGGGTTAGGGTTAGGGTTAAGGTTAGGGTTAAGGTTAGGGTTAGGGTTAGGGTTAGGTACATGCCATGCACAGCTGAGGTTTTGAGTTTAGTTTAGGGTTAGGTCTCCTAGGGTTAGGGTTAGGGTTAGGGTTAGGGTTAGGGTTAGGGTTAGGGTTAGGGTTATGCACATGAAATTCACAGCTGAGGTTTAGAGTTCCGTTTAGGGTTAGGTCTCTTAGGGTTAGGGTTAGGGTTAGGGTTACCTACATGCCATGCACAGCTGAGGTTTAGAGTTCCGTTTAGGGTTAGGTCTATTAGGGTTAGGGTTAGGGTTAGGGTTAGGGTTAGGGTTAGGGTTAGGGTTAGGGTTAGGGTTACGTACATGCCATGCACAGCTGAGGTTTAGAGTTCCGTTTAGGGATAGGCCTCTTAGGGTCAGGATTAGGGTTAGGGTTATGGTTAGGGTTAGGGTTAGGGTTAGGGTTACGGTTAGGGTTAGGGTTACGGTTAGGGTTAGGGTTAGGGTTAGGTACATGCCATGCACAGCTGAGGTTTAGAGCTCCGTTTAGGGTTAGGCCTCTTAGGGTTAGGGTTAGGGTTAGGGTTAGGGTTAGGGTTAGGGTTAGGGTTAGGGTTATGTACATGCCATGCACAGCTGAGGTTTAGAGTTCCGTTTAGGGTTAGGTGTCCTAGGGTTAGGGTTAGGGTTAGGGTTAGGGTTAGGGTTAGGGTTATGCACATGAAATGCACAGCTGAGGTTTAGAGTTCCGTTTAGGGTTAGGCCTCTTAGGGTCAGGATTAGTGTTAGGGTTAAGGTTAGGGTTAGGGTTAGGGTTAGGGTTAGGGTTAGGGTTAGGGTTAGGGTTAGGGTTAGGTACATGCCATGCACAGCTGAGGTTTAGAGTTCCGTTTAGGGTTAGGTCTCTTAGGGTTAGGGTTAGGGTTAGGGTTACGGTTAGTGTTAGGGTTAGGGTTAGGGTTAGGTACATGCCATGCACAGCTGAGGTTTTGAGTTCCGTTTAGGGTTAGAACTCCTAGGGTTAGTGTTAGGGTTAGGGTTAGGGTTAGGGTTAGGGTTAGGGTTAGGGTTAGGG
>NW_026599610.1:1115000-1122500 GCF_023634155.1 Falco peregrinus
CATGCCATGCACAGCTGAAGGTTTTGAGTTCCGTTTAGGGTTAGAACCCCTAGGGTTAGGGTTAGGGTTAGGGCTAGGGTTAGGGTTAGGCTTAGGCTTAGGCTTAGGCTTAGGGTTAGGGTTAGGCTTAGGGTTAGGGTTAGGTACATGCCATGCACAGCTGAGGTTTTGAGTTCCATTTAGGGTTAGGCCTCTTAGGGTTAGGATTTGGGTTAGGGTTAGGG
Organism: Falco peregrinus; assembly: GCF_023634155.1. Classification (NCBI taxonomy): domain Eukaryota; kingdom Metazoa; phylum Chordata; class Aves; order Falconiformes; family Falconidae; genus Falco; species Falco peregrinus. The sequence goes on from NW_026599610.1 coordinate 1,115,225, forward strand.
TTAGGGTTAGGGTTAAGGTTAGGGTTAAGGTTAGGGTTAGGGTTAGGGTTAGGTACATGCCATGCACAGCTGAGGTTTTGAGTTCCGTTTAGGGTTAGGTCTCTTAGGGTTAGGGTTAGGGTTAGGGTTAGGGTTAGGGTTAGGGTTAGGGTTAGGGTTAGGTACATGCCATGCACAGCTGAGGTTTAGAGTTCCGTTTAGGGTTAGGTCTCCTAGGGTTAGGGTTAGGGTTAGGGTTACCTACATGCCATGCACAGCTGAGGTTTAGAGTTCCGTTTAGGGTTAGGTCTATTAGGGTTAGGGTTAGGGTTAGGGTTAGGGTTAGGGTTAGGGTTAGGGTTAGGGTTAGGGTTACGTACATGCCATGCACAGCTGAGGTTTAGAGTTCCGTTTAGGGATAGGCCTCTTAGGGTCAGGATTAGGGTTAGGGTTATGGTTAGGGTTAGGGTTAGGGTTAGGGTTAGTGTAAGGGTTAGGGTTAGGGTTAGGGTTAGGGTTAGGGTTAGGTACATGCCATGCACAGCTGAGGTTTAGAGCTCCGTTTAGGGTTAGGCCTCTTAGGGTTAGGGTTAGGGTTAGGGTTAGGGTTAGGGTTAGGGTTAGGGTTATGCACATGAAATGCACAGCTGAGGTTTAGAGTTCCGTTTAGGGTTAGGCCTCTTAGGGTCAGGATTAGGGTTAGGGTTAGGGTTAGGGTTAGGGTTAGGGTTAGGGTTAGGTTTAGGGTTAGGGTTAGGGTTAGGGTTAGGGTTAGGTACATGCCATGCACAGCTGAGGTTTAGAGTTCCGTTTAGGGTTAGGTCTGTTAGGGTTAGGGTTAGGGTTAGGGTTAGGGTTAGGGTTAGGGTTACCTACATGCCATGCACAGCTGAGGTTTAGAGTTCCATTTAGGGTTAGGTCTCTTAGGGTTAGGGTTAGGGTTAGGGTTAGGGTTAGGGTTAGGGTTAGGGTTAGGGTTAGGGTTAGGCTTAGGGTTAGGGTTAGGGTTAGGTACATGCCATGCACAGCTGAGGTTTTGAGTTCCGTTTAGGGTTAGGTCTCCTAGGGTTAGGGTTAGGGTTAGGGTTAGGGTTAGGGTTATGTACATGCAATGCACAGCTGAGGTTTAGAGTTCCGTTTACGGTTAGGCCTCTTAGGGTCAGGATTAGGGTTAGGGTTAGGGTTAGGGTTAGGGTTAGGGTTAGGGTTAGGGTTAGGGTTAGGGTTACCTACATGCCATGCACAGCTGAGGTTTAGAGCTCCGTTTAGGGTTAGGTCTCTTAGGGTTAGGGTTAGGGTTAGGGTTAGGGTTAGGGTTAGGTACATGCCATGCACAGCTGAGGTTTTGAGTTCGGTTTAGGGTTAGGTCTCTTAGCGTTAGGGTTAGGGTTAGGGTTAGGGTTAGGGTTATGCACATGCAATGCTCAGCTCAGGTTTAGAGTTCCGTTTAGGGTTAGGCCTCTTAGGGTCAGGATTAGGGTTAGGGTTAGGGTTAGGGTTAGGGTTAGGGTTAGGGTTAGGGTTAGGGTTAGGGTTAGGGTTAGGGTTAGGGTTAGGGTTAGGGTTAGGGTTAGGGTTAGGGTTAGGGTTAGGATTAGGGTTAGGGTTAGGGTTAGTGTCAGGTACATGCTATGCACAGCTGAGGTTTAGAGTTCCGTTTAGGGTTAGGTCTCTTAGCGTTAGGGTTAGGGTTAGGGTTAGGGTTAGGGTTAGGGTTAGGGTTAGGGTTAGGGTTAGGGTTAGGGTTAGGGTTAGGGTTAGGGTTAGGGTTAGGTTTAGGGTTAGGGTTAGGTACATGCCATGCACAGCTGAAGGTTTTGAGTTCCGTTTAGGGTTAGAACTCCTAGGGTTAGGGTTAGGGTTAGGGTTAGGGTTAGGGTTAGGGTTAGGGTTAGGGTTAAGGTTAGGGTTAGGGTTAGGGTTAGGTACATGCCATGCACAGGTGAGGTTTAGAGTTCCGTTTAGGGTTAGGTCTCTTAGGGTTAGGGTTAGGGTTAGGGTTAGGGTTAGGTACATGCCATGCACAGCTGAGGTTTAGAGTTCCGTTTAGGGTTAGGTCTCCTAGGGTTAGGGTTAGGGTTAGGGTTAGGGTTAGGGTTAGGATTAGGGTTAGGGTTAGGGTTAGGGTTAGGTTTAGGGTTAGGGTTAGGTACATGCCATGCACAGCTGAAGGTTTTGAGTTCCGTTTAGGGTTAGAACTCCTAGGGTTAGGGTTAGGGTTAGGGTTAGGGTTAGGGTTAGGCTTAGGCTTAGGCTTAGGGTTAGGGTTAGGGTTAGGCTTAGGGTTAGGGTTAGGTACATGCCATGCACAGCTGAGGTTTTGAGTTCCATTTAGGGTTAGGCCTCTTAGGGTTAGGATTTGGGTTAGGGTTAGGGTTAGGGTTAGGGTTAAGGTTAGGGTTAAGGTTAGGGTTAGGGTTAGGGTTAGGTACATGCCATGCACAGCTGAGGTTTTGAGTTCCGTTTACGGTTAGGTCTCTTAGGGTTAGGGTTAGGGTTAGGGTTAGGGTTAGGGTTAGGGTTAGGGTTAGGGTTAGGGTTAGGTACATGCCATGCACAGCTGAGGTTTTGAGTTCCGTTTAGGGTTAGGTCTCCTACGGTTAGGGTTAGGGTTAGGGTTACCTACATGCCATGCACAGCTGAGGTTTAGAGTTCCGTTTAGGGTTAGGTCTATTAGGGTTAGGGTTAGGGTTAGGGTTAGGGTTAGGGTTAGGGTTAGGGTTAGGGTTAGGGTTAGGGTTACGTACATGCCATGCACAGCTGAGGTTTAGAGTTCCGTTTAGGGATAGGCCTCTTAGGGTCAGGATTAGGGTTAGGGTTATGGTTAGGGTTAGGGTTAGGGTTAGGGTTACGGTTAGGGTTAGGGTTACGGTTAGGGTTAGGGTTAGGGTTAGGTACATGCCATGCACAGCTGAGGTTTAGAGCTCCGTTTAGGGTTAGGCCTCTTAGGGTTAGGGTTAGGGTTAGGGTTAGGGTTAGGGTTAGGGTTAGGGTTATGTACATGCCATGCACAGCTGAGGTTTTGTGTTCCGTTTAGGGTTAGGTGTCCTAGGGTTAGGGTTAGGGTTAGGGTTAGGGTTAGGGTTAGGGTTATGCACATGAAATGCACAGCTGAGGTTTAGAGTTCCGTTTAGGGTTAGGCCTCTTAGGGTCAGGATTAGTGTTAGGGTTAAGGTTAGGGTTAGGGTTAGGGTTAGGGTTAGGGTTAGGGTTAGGGTTAGGGTTAGGGTTAGGGTTAGGGTTAGGTACATGCCATGCACAGCTGAGGTTTAGAGTTCCGTTTAGGGTTAGGTCTCTTAGGGTCAGGATTAGGGTTAGGGTTACGGTTAGGGTTAGGGTTAGGGTTAGGGTTAGGTACATGCCATGCACAGCTGAGGTTTTGAGTTCTGTTTAGGGTTAGAACTCCTAGGGTTAGGGTTAGGGTTAGGGTTAGGGTTAGGGTTAGGCTTAGGCTTAGGGTTAGGGTTAGGCTTAGGGTTAGGGTTAGGTACATGCCATGCACAGCTGAGGTTTTGAGTTCCATTTAGGGTTAGGCCTCTTAGGGTTAGGGTTAGGGTTATGGTTAGGGTTAGGGTTAGGGTTAAGGTTAGGGTTAAGGTTAGGGTTAGGGTTAGGGTTAGGTACATGCCATGCACAGCTGAGGTTTTGAGTTCCGTTTAGGGTTAGGTCTCCTAGGGTTAGGGTTAGGGTTAGGGTTAGGGTTAGGGTTAGGCTTAGGCTTAGGCTTAGGCTTAGGCTTAGGGTTAGGGTTAGGCTTAGGGTTAGGGTTAGGTACATGCCATGCACAGCTGAGGTTTTGAGTTCCGTTTAGGGTTAGGCCTCTTAGGGTTAGGATTTGGGTTAGGGTTAGGGTTAGGGTTAGGGTTAAGGTTAGGGTTAAGGTTAGGGTTAGGGTTAGGGTTAGGTACATGCCATGCACAGCTGAGGTTTTGAGTTCCGTTTAGGGTTAGGTCTCTTAGGGTTAGGGTTAGGGTTAGGGTTAGGGTTAGGGTTAGGGTTAGGGTTAGGGTTAGGGTTAGGTACATGCCATGCACAGCTGAGGTTTTGAGTTCCGTTTAGGGTTAGGTCTCCTAGGGTTAGGGTTAGGGTTAGGGTTACCTACATGCCATGCACAGCTGAGGTTTAGAGTTCCGTTTAGGGTTAGGTCTATTAGGGTTAGGGTTAGGGTTAGGGTTAGGGTTAGGGTTAGGGTTAGGGTTAGGGTTAGGGTTAGGGTTACGTACATGCCATGCACAGCTGAGGTTTAGAGTTCCGTTTAGGGATAGGCCTCTTAGGGTCAGGATTAGGGTTAGGGTTATGGTTAGGGTTAGGGTTAGGGTTAGGGTTACGGTTAGGGTTAGGGTTACGGTTAGGGTTAGGGTTAGGGTTAGGTACATGCCATGCACAGCTGAGGTTTAGAGCTCCGTTTAGGGTTAGGCCTCTTAGGGTTAGGGTTAGGGTTAGGGTTAGGGTTAGGGTTAGGGTTAGGGTTATGTACATGCCATGCACAGCTGAGGTTTTGTGTTCCGTTTAGGGTTAGGTGTCCTAGGGTTAGGGTTAGGGTTAGGGTTAGGGTTAGGGTTAGGGTTATGCACATGAAATGCACAGCTGAGGTTTAGAGTTCCGTTTAGGGTTAGGCCTCTTAGGGTCAGGATTAGTGTTAGGGTTAAGGTTAGGGTTAGGGTTAGGGTTAGGGTTAGGGTTAGGGTTAGGGTTAGGGTTAGGGTTAGGGTTAGGGTTAGGTACATGCCATGCACAGCTGAGGTTTAGAGTTCCGTTTAGGGTTAGGTCTCTTAGGGTCAGGATTAGGGTTAGGGTTACGGTTAGGGTTAGGGTTAGGCTTAGGGTTAAGGTTAGGGTTAGGGTTAGGGTTAGGGTTAGGGTTAGGGTTAGGTACATGCCATGCACAGCTGAGGTTTTGAGTTCCGTTTAGGGTTAGGTCTCCTAGGGTTAGGGTTAGGGTTAGGGTTAGGGTTAGGGTTAGGGTTAGGGTTAGGGTTAGGGTTAGGGTTATGCACATGCAACGCACAGCTGAGGTTTAGAGTTCCGTTTAGGGTGTAGGTCTCTTAGATTCAAGGTTAGGGTTAGGGTTAGGGTTAGGGTTAGGGTTAGGGTTAGGGTTAGGGTTAGGGTTAGGGTTAGGGTTAGGGTTACCTACATGCCATGCACAGCTGAGGTTTAGAGCTCCGTTTAGGGTTAGGTCTCTTAGGGTTAGGGTTAGGGTTAGGGTTAGGGTTAGGGTTAGGTACATGCCATGCACAGCTGAGGTTTTGAGTTCCGTTTAGGGTTAGGTCTCCTAGGGTTAGGGTTAGGGTTAGGGTTAGGGTTAGGGTTAGGGTTAGGGTTAGGGTTAGGGTTAGGGTTAGGGTTATGCACATGCAATGCACAGCTGAGGTTTAGAGTTCCGTTTAGGGTTAGGCCTCTTAGGGTCAGGATTAGGGATAGGGTTAGGGTTAGGGTTAGGGTTAGGGTTAGGGTTAGGGTTAGGATTAGGGTTAGGGTTAGGGTTAGTGTTAGGTACATGCTATGCACGGCTGAGGTTTAGAGTTCCGTTTAGGGTTAGGTCTCTTAGCGTTAGGGTTAGGGTTAGGGTTAGGGTTAGGGTTAGGGTTAGGGTTAGGGTTAGGTTTAGGGTTAGTGTTAGGTACATGCCATGCACAGCTGAAGGTTTTGAGTTCCGTTTAGGGTTAGAACTCCTAGGGTTAGGGTTAGGGTTAGGGTTAGGGTTAGGGTTAGGCTTAGGCTTAGGGTTAGGGTTAGGCTTAGGGTTAGGGTTAGGTACATGCCATGCACAGCTGAGGTTTTGAGTTCCATTTAGGGTTAGGCCTCTTAGGGTTAGGGTTTGGGTTAGGGTTAGGGTTAGGGTTAGGGTTAAGGTTAGGGTTAAGGTTAGGGTTAGGGTTAGGGTTAGGTACATGCCATGCACAGCTGAGGTTTAGAGTTCCGTTTAGGGTTAGGTCTCTTAGGGTTAGGGTTAGGGTTAGGGTTAGGGTTAGGATTAGGGTTAGGTACATGCCATGCACAGCTGAGGTTTTGAGTTCCGTTTAGGGTTAGGTCTCCTAGGGTTAGGGTTAGGGTTAGGGTTAGGGTTAGGGTTAGGGTTAGGGTTAGGGTTAGGGTTAGGGTTAGGGTTAGGGTTAGGGTTAGGGTTAGGGTTAGGATTAGGGTTAGGGTTAGGGTTAGTGTTAGGTACATGCTATGCACAGCTGAGGTTTAGAGTTCCGTTTAGGGTTAGGTCTCTTAGCGTTAGGGTTAGGGTTAGGGTTAGGGTTAGGGTTAGGGTTAGGGTTAGGGTTAGGGTTAGGGTTAGGTACATGCCATGCACAGCTGAAGGTTTTGAGTTCCGTTTAGGGTTAGAACTCCTAGGGTTAGGGTTAGGGTTAGGGTTAGGGTTAGGGTTAGATTTAGGCTTAGGGTTAGGGGTAGGCTTAGGGTTTGGGTTAGGTACATGCCATGCACAGCTGAGGTTTTGAGTTCCATTTAGGGTTAGGCCTCTTAGGGTTAGGGTTTGGGTTAGGGTTAGGGTTAGGGTTAGGGTTAAGGTTAGGGTTAAGTTTAGGGTTAGCGTTAGGGTTAGGTACATGCCATGCACAGCTGAGGTTTAGAGTTCCGTTTAGGGTTAGGTCTCTTAGGGTTAGGGTTAGGGTTAGGGTTAGGGTTAGGGTTAGGGTTAGGGTTAGGGTTAGGGTTAGGGTTAGGGTTAGGGTTAGGGTTAGGGTTAGGTACATGCCATGCACAGCTGAGGTTTAGAGTTCCGTTTAGGGATAGGTCTCCTAGGGTTAGGGTTAGGGTTAGGGTTAGGGTTAGGGTTAGGGTTAGGGTTAGGTACATGCCATGCACAGCTGAGGTTTCGAGTTCCATTTAGGGTTAGGTCTCTTAGGGTTACGGTTAAGGGTTACGGTTAGGGTTAGGGTTAGGGTTAGGGTTAGGGTTAGGTACATGCAAAGCACAGCTGAGGTTTTGAGTTCCGTTTAGGGTTAGGTCTCTTAGGGTCAGGGTTAGGGTTAGGGTTAGGGTTAGGGTTAGGGTTAGGGTTAGGGTTAGGGTTAGGGTTAGGGTTAGGGTTACGGTTAGGGTTAGGGTTACGGTTAGGGTTACCTACATGCCATGCACAGCTGAGGTTTAGAGCTCCGTTTAGGGTTAGGCCTCTTAGGGTTAGGGTTAGGGTTAGGGTTAGGGTTAGGGTTAGGTACATGCCATGCACAGCTGAGGTTAGGGTTAGGGTTAGGGTTAGGGTTAGGGTTAGGGTTAGGGTTAGGGTTACTTACATGCCATGCACAGCTGAGGTTTAGAGTTGCGTTTAGGGTTAGGCCTCTTA
>NW_026599610.1:1125000-1135000 GCF_023634155.1 Falco peregrinus
GGTTAGGGTTAGGGTTAGGGTTAGGGTCAGGATTAGGGTTAGGGTTAGGGTTAGGGTTAGGGTTAGGGTTAGGGTTAGGTACATGCCATGCACAGCTGAGGTTTTGAGTTCCGTTTAGGGTTAGGTCTCCTAGGGTTAGGGTTAGGGTTAGGGTTAGGGTTAGGGTTAGGGTTAGGGTTAGGGTTAGGGTTAGGGTTAGGGTTAGGGTTATGCACATGCAATGCACAGCTGAGGTTTAGAGTTCCGTTTAGGGTTAGGCCTCTTAGGGTCAGGATTAGGGTTAGGGTTAGGGTTAGGGTTAGGGTTAGGGTTAGGGTTAGGATTAGGGTTAGGGTTAGGGTTAGTGTTAGGTACATGCTATGCACAGCTGAGGTTTAGAGATCCGTTTAGGGTTAGGTCTCCTAGGGTTAGGGTTAGGGTTAGGGTTAGGGTTAGGGTTAGGGTTAGGGTTAGGGTTAGGGTTAGGGTTAGGGTTAGGGTTAGGTACATGCCGTGCACAGCTGAGGTTTTGAGTTCCGTTTAGGGTTAGGTCTATTAGGGTTAGGGTTAGGGTTAGGGTTAGGGTTAGGGTTAGGGTTAGGGTTAGGGTTAGGGTTAGGGTTAGGTACATGCAATGCACAGCTGAGGTTTAGAGTTCCGTTTAGGGTTAGGCCTCTTAGGGTCAGGATTAGGGTTAGGGTTAGGGTTAGGGTTAGGGTTAGGGTTAGGGTTAAGGTTAGGGTTAGGGTTAGGGTTAGGGTTAGGGTTAGGTACATGCCATGCACAGCTGAGGTTTTGCGTTCCGTTTAGGGTTAGGTCTCCTAGGGTCAGGATTAGGGTTAGGGTTAGGGTTAGGGTTAGGGTTAGGGTTAGGTACATGCCATGCACAGCTGAGGTTTTGAGTTCCGTTTAGGGTTAGGCCTCTTAGGGTTAGGGTTTGGGTTAGGGTTAGGGTTAGGGTTAGGGTTAGTTATAGGGTTACGTACAAGCCATGCACAGCTGAGGTTTAAAGTTCCGTTTAGTGTTAGGTCTCTTAGGGTTACGGTTAGGGTTAGGGTTATGCACATGCCATGCACAGCTGAGGTTTAGAGTTCCGTTTAGGGTTAGGCCTCTTAGGGTCAGGATTAGGGTTAGGGTTAGGGTTAGGGTTAGGGTTAGGGTTAGGGTTAGGGTTAGGGTTAGGGTTAGGGTTAGGGTTAGGTACAGGCCATGCACAACTGAGGTTTTGAGTTCCGTTTAGGGTTAGGTCTCTTAGGGTCAAGGTTAGGGTTAGGGTTAGGGTTAGTGTAAGGGTTAGGGTTAGGGTTAGGGTTAGGGTTAGGGTTAGGGTCAGGATTAGGGTTAGGGTTAGGGTTAGGGTTAGGGTTAGGGTTAGGGTTAGGTACATGCCATGCACAGCTGAGGTTTTGAGTTCCGTTTAGGGTTAGGTCTCCTAGGGTTAGGGTTAGGGTTAGGGTTAGGGTTAGGGTTAGGGTTAGGGTTAGGGTTAGGGTTAGGGTTAGGGTTAGGGTTATGCACATGCAATGCACAGCTGAGGTTTAGAGTTCCGTTTAGGGTTAGGCCTCTTAGGGTCAGGATTAGGGTTAGGGTTAGGGTTAGGGTTAGGGTTAGGGTTAGGGTTAGGATTAGGGTTAGGGTTAGGGTTAGTGTTAGGTACATGCTATGCACAGCTGAGGTTTAGAGATCCGTTTAGGGTTAGGTCTCCTAGGGTTAGGGTTAGGGTTAGGGTTAGGGTTAGGGTTAGGGTTAGGGTTAGGGTTAGGGTTAGGGTTAGGGTTAGGGTTAGGTACATGCCGTGCACAGCTGAGGTTTTGAGTTCCGTTTAGGGTTAGGTCTATTAGGGTTAGGGTTAGGGTTAGGGTTAGGGTTAGGGTTAGGGTTAGGGTTAGGGTTAGGGTTAGGGTTAGGTACATGCAATGCACAGCTGAGGTTTAGAGTTCCGTTTAGGGTTAGGCCTCTTAGGGTCAGGATTAGGGTTAGGGTTAGGGTTAGGGTTAGGGTTAGGGTTAGGGTTAGGGTTAGGGTTAGGATTAGGGTTAGGGTTAGGGTTAGTGTTAGGTACATGCTATGCACAGCTGAGGTTCAGAGTTCCGTTTAGGGTTAGGTCTCTTAGCGTTAGGGTTAGGGTTAGGGTTAGGGTTAGGGTTAGGGTTAGGGTTAGGGTTAGGGTTAGGGTTAGGGTTAGGGTTAGGGTTAGGTACATGCTATGCACAGCTGAGGTTTAGAGTTCCATTTAGGGTTAGGCCTCTTAGGGTTAGGGTTTGGCTTAGGGTTAGGGTTAGGGTTAGGTTTAAGGTTAGGGTTAAGGTTAGGGTTAGGGTTAGGGTTAGGTACATGCCATGCACAGCTGAGGTTTAGAGTTCCGTTTAGGGTTAGGTCTGTTAGGGTTAGGGTTAGGGTTAGGGTTAGGGTTAGGGTTAGGGTTACCTACATGCCATGCACAGCTGAGGTTTAGAGTTCCATTTAGGGTTAGGTCTCTTAGGGTTAGGGTTAGGGTTAGGGTTAGGGTTAGGGTTAGGGTTAAGGTTAGGGTTAGGGTTAGGGTTAGGGTTACGTACATGCCATGCACAGCTGAGGTTTTGCGTTCCGTTTAGGGTTAGGTCTCCTAGGGTCAGGATTAGGGTTAGGGTTAGGGTTAGGGTTAGGGTTAGGGTTAGGTACATGCCATGCACAGCTGAGGTTTTGAGTTCCGTTTAGGGTTAGGTCTCTTAGGGTTAGGGTTAGGGTTAGGGTTAGGGTTAGGGTTAGGGTTAGGTACATGCCATGCACAGCTGAGGTTTAGAGTTCCGTTTAGGGATAGGCCTCTTAGGGTCAGGATTAGGGTTAGGGTTAGGGTTAGGGTTAGGGTTAGGGTTAGGGTCAGGATTAGGGTTAGGGTTAGGGTTAGGGTTAGGGTTAGGGTTAGGGTTAGGTACATGCCATGCACAGCTGAGGTTTTGAGTTCCGTTTAGGGTTAGGTCTCCTAGGGTTAGGGTTAGGGTTAGGGTTAGGGTTAGGGTTAGGGTTAGGGTTAGGGTTAGGGTTAGGGTTAGGGTTAGGGTTATGCACATGCAATGCACAGCTGAGGTTTAGAGTTCCGTTTAGGGTTAGGCCTCTTAGGGTCAGGATTAGGGTTAGGGTTAGGGTTAGGGTTAGGGTTAGGGTTAGGGTTAGGATTAGGGTTAGGGTTAGGGTTAGTGTTAGGTACATGCTATGCACAGCTGAGGTTTAGAGATCCGTTTAGGGTTAGGTCTCCTAGGGTTAGGGTTAGGGTTAGGGTTAGGGTTAGGGTTAGGGTTAGGGTTAGGGTTAGGGTTAGGGTTAGGGTTAGGGTTAGGGTTAGGGTTAGGGTTAGGTACATGCCGTGCACAGCTGAGGTTTTGAGTTCCGTTTAGGGTTAGGTCTATTAGGGTTAGGGTTAGGGTTAGGGTTAGGGTTAGGGTTAGGGTTAGGGTTAGGGTTAGGGTTAGGGTTAGGTACATGCAATGCACAGCTGAGGTTTAGAGTTCCGTTTAGGGTTAGGCCTCTTAGGGTCAGGATTAGGGTTAGGGTTAGGGTTAGGGTTAGGGTTAGGGTTAGGGTTAGGGTTAGGGTTAGGATTAGGGTTAGGGTTAGGGTTAGTGTTAGGTACATGCTATGCACAGCTGAGGTTTAGAGTTCCGTTTAGGGTTAGGTCTCTTAGCGTTAGGGTTAGGGTTAGGGTTAGGGTTAGGGTTAGGGTTAGGGTTAGGGTTAGGGTTAGGGTTAGGGTTAGGGTTAGGTACATGCTATGCACAGCTGAGGTTTTGAGTTCCATTTAGGGTTAGGCCTCTTAGGGTTAGGGTTTGGCTTAGGGTTAGGGTTAGGGTTAGGTTTAAGGTTAGGGTTAAGGTTAGGGTTAGGGTTAGGGTTAGGTACATGCCATGCACAGCTGAGGTTTAGAGTTCCGTTTAGGGTTAGGTCTGTTAGGGTTAGGGTTAGGGTTAGGGTTAGGGTTAGGGTTAGGGTTACCTACATGCCATGCACAGCTGAGGTTTAGAGTTCCATTTAGGGTTAGGTCTCTTAGGGTTAGGGTTAGGGTTAGGGTTAGGGTTAGGGTTAGGGTTAAGGTTAGGGTTAGGGTTAGGGTTAGGGTTACGTACATGCCATGCACAGCTGAGGTTTTGCGTTCCGTTTAGGGTTAGGTCTCCTAGGGTCAGGATTAGGGTTAGGGTTAGGGTTAGGGTTAGGGTTAGGGTTAGGTACATGCCATGCACAGCTGAGGTTTTGAGTTCCGTTTAGGGTTAGGTCTCTTAGGGTTAGGGTTAGGGTTAGGGTTAGGGTTAGGGTTAGGGTTAGGTACATGCCATGCACAGCTGAGGTTTAGAGTTCCGTTTAGGGATAGGCCTCTTAGGGTCAGGATTAGGGTTAGGGTTAGGGTTAGGGTTAGGGTTAGGGTTAGGGTTAGGGTTACGGTTAGGGTTAGGGTTAGGTTTTAGGTACATGCCATGCACAGCTGAGGTTTTGAGTTCCGTTTAGGGTTAGGTCTCTTAGGGTTACGGTTAGGGTTAGGGTTAGGGTTAGGGTTAGGGTTAGGGTTATGCTAATGCCATGCACAGCTGAGGTTTAGAGTTCCGTTTAGGGTTAGGCCTCTTAGGGTCAGGATTAGGGTTAGGGTTAGGGTTAGGGTTAGGGTTAGTTATAGGGTTACGTACATGCCATGCACAGCTGAGGTTTTGCGTTCCGTTTAGGGTTAGGTCTCCTAGGGTCAGGATTAGGGTTAGGGTTAGGGTTAGGGTTAGGGTTAGGGTTAGGTACATGCCATGCACAGCTGAGGTTTTGAGTTCCGTGTAGTGTTAGGTCTCTTAGGGTTACGGTTAGGGTTAGGGTTAGGGTTAGGGTTAGGGTTAGTTATAGGGTTACGTACATGCCATGCACAGCTGAGGTTTAAAGTTCCGTTTAGTGTTAGGTCTCTTAGGGTTACGGTTAGGGTTAGGGTTATGCACATGCCATGCACAGCTGAGGTTTAGAGTTCCGTTTAGGGTTAGGCCTCTTAGGGTCAGGATTAGGGTTAGGGTTAGGGTTAGGGTTAGGGTTAGGGTTAGGGTTAGGGTTAGGGTTAGGGTTAGGGTTAGGGTTAGGTACAGGCCATGCACAACTGAGGTTTTCAGTTCCGTTTAGGGTTAGGTCTCTTAGGGTCAGGGTTAGGGTTAGGGTTAGGGTTAGTGTAAGGGTTAGGGTTAGGGTTAGGGTTAGGGTTAGGGTCAGGATTAGGGTTAGGGTTAGGGTTAGGGTTAGGGTTAGGGTTAGGGTTAGGGTTAGGGTTAGGTACATGCCATGCACAGCTGAGGTTTTGAGTTCCGTTTAGGGTTAGGTCTCCTAGGGTTAGGGTTAGGGTTAGGGTTAGGGTTAGGGTTAGGGTTAGGGTTAGGGTTAGGGTTAGGGTTATGCACATGCAATGCACAGCTGAGGTTTAGAGTTCCGTTTAGGGTTAGGCCTCTTAGGGTCAGGATTAGGGTTAGGGTTAGGGTTAGGGTTAGGGTTAGGGTTAGGGTTAGGATTAGGGTTAGGGTTAGGGTTAGTGTTAGGTACATGCTATGCACAGCTGAGGTTTAGAGATCCGTTTAGGGTTAGGTCTCCTAGGGTTAGGGTTAGGGTTAGGGTTAGGGTTAGGGTTAGGGTTAGGGTTAGGGTTAGGGTTAGGGTTAGGGTTAGGGTTAGGGTTAGGGTTAGGGTTAGGGTTAGGTACATGCCATGCACAGCTGAGGTTTTGAGTTCCGTTTAGGGTTAGGTCTCCTAGGGTTAGGGTTAGGGTTAGGGTTAGGGTTAGGGTTAGGGTTAGGGTTAGGGTTAGGGTTAGGGTTAGGGTTAGGGTTAGGTACATGCCATGCACAGCTGAGGTTTTGAGTTCCGTTTAGGGTTAGGTCTCCTAGGGTTAGGGTTAGGGTTAGGGTTAGGCTTAGGCTTAGGGTTAGGGTTAGGGTTAGGGTTATGCACATGCAATGCACAGCTGAGGTTTAGAGTTCCGTTTAGGGTTAGGCCTCTTAGGGTCAGGATTAGGGTTAGGGTTAGGGTTAGGGTTAGGGTTAGGGTTAGGGTTAGGGTTACCTACATGCCATGCACAGCTGAGGTTTAGAGCTCCGTTTAGGGTTAGGTCTCTTAGGGTTAGGGTTAGGGTTAGGGTTAGGGTTAGGGTTAGGTACATGCCATGCACAGCTGAGGTTTAGAGTTCCGTTTAGGGTTAGGCCTCCTAGGGTTAGGGTTAGGGTTAGGGTTAGGGTTAGGGTTAGGGTTAGGGTTAGGGTTAGGGTTAGGTACATGCTATGCACAGCTGAAGGTTTTGAGTTCCGTTTAGGGTTAGAACTCCTAGGGTTAGGGTTAGGGTTAGGGTTAGGGTTAGGGTTAGGGTTAGGCTTAGGCTTAGGGTTAGGGTTAGGCTTATGGTTACGGTTAGGTACATGCCATGCACAGCTGAGGTTTTGAGTTCCATTTAGGGTTAGGCCTCTTAGGGTTAGGGTTTGGGTTAGGGTTAGGGTTAGGGTTAGGGTTAAGGTTAGGGTTAAGGTTAGGGTTAGGGTTAGGGTTAGGTACATGCCATGCACAGCTGAGGTTTAGAGTTCCGTTTAGGGTTAGGTCTGTTAGGGTTAGGGTTAGGGTTAGGGTTAGGGTTAGGGTTAGGGTTACCTACATGCCATGCACAGCTGAGGTTTAGAGTTCCATTTAGGGTTAGGTCTCTTAGGGTTAGGGTTAGGGTTAGGGTTGGGGTTAGGGTTAGGGTTAAGGTTAGGGTTAGGGTTAGGGTTAGGGTTAGGGTTAGGTACATGCCATGCACAGCTGAGGTTTTGAGTTCCGTTTAGGGTTAGGTATCCTAGGGTTAGGGTTAGGGTTAGGGTTAGGGTTAGGGTTAGGGTTAGGGTTAGGGTTAGGGTTAGGGTTAGGGTTACCTACATGCCATGCACAGCTGAGGTTTAGAGCTCAGTTTAGGGTTAGGTCTCTTAGGGTTAGGGTTAGGGTTAGGGTTAGGTTTAGGGTTAGGTACATGCCATGCACAGCTGAGGTTTTGAGTTCCGTTTAGGGTTAGGTCTCCTAGGGTTAGGGTTAGGGTTAGGGTTAGGGTTAGGGTTAGGGTTAGGGTTAGGGTTATGCACATGCAATGCACAGCTGAGGTTTAGAGTTCCGTTTAGGGTTAGGCTTCTTAGGGTCAGGATTAGGGTTAGGGTTAGGGTTAGGGTTAGGGTTAGGGTTAGGGTTAGGGTTAGGGTTAGGGTTAGGGTTAGGGTTAGGGTTAGGGTTAGTGTTAGGTACATGCCATGCACAGCTGAGGTTTAGAGTTCCGTTTAGGGTTAGGTCTCTTATGGTTAGAATTAGGGTTAGGGTTAGGGTTAGGGTTAGGGTTAGGGTTAGGGTTAGGGTTAGGGTTAGGTACATGCCATGCACAGCTGAAGGTTTTGAGTTCCGTTTAGGGTTAGAACTCCTAGGGTTAGGGTTAGGGTTAGGGTTAGGGTTAGGGTTAGGGTTAGGCTTAGGGTTAGGGTTAGGCTTAGGGTTAGGGTTAGGTACATGCCATGCACAGCTGAGGTTTTGAGTTCCATTTAGGGTTAGGCCTCTTAGGCTTAGGGTTTGGGTTAGGGTTAGGGTTAGGGTTAGGGTTAAGGTTAGGGTTAAGGTTAGGGTTAGGGTTAGGGTTAGGTACATGCCATGCACAGCTGAGGTTTAGAGTTCCGTTTAGGGTTAGGTCTCTTACGGTTAGGGTTAGGGTTAGGGTTAGGGTTAGGGTTATGTACATGCCATGCACAGCTGAGGTTAGGGTTAGGGTTAGGGTTAGGGTTAGGGTTAGGGTTAGGGTTAGGGTTACCTACATGCCATGCACAGCTGAGGTTTAGAGTTCCGTTTAGGGTTAGGTCTATTAGGGTTAGGGTTAGGGTTAGGGTTAGGGTTAGGGTTAGGGTTAGGGTTAGGCTTAGGGTTAGGGTTAGGGTTACGTACATGCCATGCACAGCTGAGGTTTAGAGTTCCGTTTAGGGATAGGCCTCTTAGGGTCAGGATTAGGGTTAGGGTTATGGTTAGGGTTAGGGTTAGGGTTAGGGTTAGGGTTACGGTTAGGGTTAGGGTTACGGTTAGGGTTAGGGTTAGGGTTAGGTACATGCCATGCACAGCTGAGGTTTAGAGCTCCGTTTAGGGTTAGGCCTCTTAGGGTTAGGGTTAGGGTTAGGGTTAGGGTTAGGGTTAGGGTTAGGGTTAGGTACATGCCATGAACAGCTGAGGTTTAGAGTTCCGTTTAGGGTTAGGTCTTTTAGGGTTAGGGTTAGGGTTAGGGTTAGGGTTAGGGATAGGGTTAGGTACATGCTATGCACAACTGAGGTTTAGAGTTCCGTTTAGTGTTAGGTCTCTTAAGGTTAGGGTTAGGGTTAGGGTTAGGGTTAGGGTTAGGGTTAGGGTTAGGGTTAGGTACATGCCATGCACAGCTGAGGTTTTGAGTTCCGTTTAGGGTTAGGTCTCTTAGGGTTAGGGTTAGGGTTAGGGTTAGGGTTAGGGTTAGGGTTAGGGTTAGGGTTATACACATGCAATGTACAGCTGAGGTTTAGAGTTCCGTTTAGGGTTAGGTCTCTTAGGGTTAGGGTTAGGGTTACGGTTAGGGTTAGGGTTAGGTACATGCCATGCACAGCTGAGGTTTTGAGTTCCCTTTAGGGTTAGGTCTCCTAGGGTTAGGGTTAAGGTTAGGGTTAGGGTTAGGGTTATGCACATGAAATGCACAGCTGAGGTTTAGAGTTCCGTTTAGGGTTAGGTCTCTTAGGGTTAGGGTTAGGGTTAGGGTTACCTACATGCCATGCACAGCTGAGGTTTAGAGTTCCGTTTAGGGTTAGGTCTATTAGGGTTAGGGTTAGGGTTAGGGTTAGGGTTAGGGTTAGGGTTAGGGTTAGGGTTAGGGTTAGGGTTAGGGTTACGTACATGCCATGCACAGATGAGGTTTAGAGCTCCGTTTAGGGATAGGCCTCTTAGGGTCAGGATTAGGGTTAGGGTTATGGTTAGGGTTAGGGTTAGGGTTAGGGTTAGGTACATGCCATGCACAGCTGAGGTTTTGAGTTCCGTTTAGGGTTAGGTGTCCTAGGGTTAGGGTTAGGGTTAGGGTTAGGGTTAGGGTTAGGGTTATGCACATGAAATGCACAGCTGAGGTTTAGAGTTCCGTTTAGGGTTAGGCCTCTTAGGGTCAGGATTAGTGTTAGGGTTAAGGTTAGGGTTAGGGTTAGGGTTAGGGTTAGGGTTAGGGTTAGGGTTAGGGTTAGGGTTAGGGTTAGGGTTAGGTACATGCCATGCACAGCTGAGGTTTTGAGTTCCGTTTAGGGTTAGAACTCCTTGGGTTAGGGTTAGGGTTAGGGTTAGGGTTAGGGTTAGGCTTAGGGTTAGGGTTAGGCTTAGGGTTAGGGTTAGGTACATGCCATGCACAGCTGAGGTTTTGAGTTCCATTTAGGGTTAGGCCTCTTAGGGTTAGGGTTAGGGTTAGGGTTAGGGTTAGGGTTAGGGTTAAGGTTAGGGTTAGGGTTAGGTACATGCCATGCACAGCTGAGGTTTAGAGTTCCGTTTAGGGTTAGGTCTGTTAGGGTTAGGGTTAGGGTTAGGGTTAGGGTTAGGGTTACGGTTATGCACATGCAATGCACAGCTGAGGTTTAGAGTTCCGTTTAGGGTTAGGCCTCTTAGGGTCAGGATTAGGGTTAGGGTTAGGGTTAGGGTTAGGGTTAGGGTTAGGGTTAGGGTTAGGGTTAGGGTTACCTACATGCCATGCACAGCTGAGGTTTAGAGCTCCGTTTAGGGTTAGGTCTCCTAGGGTTAGGGTTAGGGTTAGGGTTAGGGTTAGGGTTAGGGTTAGGGTTAGGGTTAGGGTTATGCACATGCAATGCACAGCTGAGGTTTAGAGTTCCGTTTAGGGTTAGGCCTCTTAGGGTCAGGATTAGGGTTAGGGTTAGGGTTAGGGTTAGGGTTAGGGTTAGGGTTAGGGTTAGGGTTAGGGTTAGGATTAGGGTTAGGGTTAGGGTTAGTGTTAGGTACATGCTATGCACAGCTGAGGTTTAGAGTTCCGTTTAGGGTT
>NW_026599610.1:1157500-1172500 GCF_023634155.1 Falco peregrinus
AGGGTTAGGGTTAGGGTTAGGTACATGCCATGCACAGCTAAGGCTTAGAGTTCCGTTTAGGGTTAGGTCTCCTAGGGTTAGGGTTAGGGTTAGGGTTAGGGTTAGGGTTAGGGTTAGGGTTAGGGTTAGGGTTACGGTTAGGTACATGCCATGCACAGCTGAGGTTTAGAGTTCCGTTTAGGGTTAGGTCTCTTAGGGTTACGGTTAAGGGTTACGGTTAGGGTTAGGGTTAGGGTTAGGGTTAGGGTTAGGGTTAGGTACATGCCATGCACAGCTGAGGTTTTGAGTTCCGTTTAGGGTTAGGCCTCTTAGGGTCAGATTTAGGGTTAGGGTTAGGGTTAGGGTTAGGGTTAAGGTTAGGGTTAAGGTTAGGGTTAGGGTTAGGGTTAGGTACATGCCATGCACAGCTGAGGTTTAGAGTTCCGTTTAGGGTTAGGTCTCTTAGGGTTAGGGTTAGGGTTAGGGTTAGGGTTAGGGTTAGGGTTAGGGTTAGGGTTAGGGTTAGGGTTAGGTACATGCCATGCACAGCTAAGGTTTAGAGTTCCGTTTAGGGTTAGGTCTCCTAGGGTTAGGGTTAGGGTTAGGGTTAGGCTTAGGGTTAGGGTTAGGGTTAGGGTTAGGGTTACGGTTAGGTACATGCCATGCACAGCTGAGGTTTAGAGTTCCGTTTAGGGTTAGGTCTCTTAGGGTTACGGTTAAGGGTTACGGTTAGGGTTAGGGTTAGGGTTAGGGTTAGGGTTAGTGTTAGGTACATGCCATGCACAGCTGAGGTTTAGAGTTCCGTTTAGGGTTAGGTCTCTTACGGTTAGGGTTAGGGTTAGGGTTAGGGTTAGGGTTAGGGTTAGGGTTAGGGTTAGGGTTAGGGTTAGGGTTAGGGTTAGGGTTAGGCTTAGGGTTAGGGTTAGGGTTAGGCTTAGGGTTAGGTACATGCCATGCACAGCTGAGGTTTTGAGTTCCATTTAGGGTTAGGCCTCTTAGGGTTAGGGTTTGGGTTAGGGTTAGGGTTAGGGTTAGGGTTAAGGTTAGGGTTAAGGTTAGGGTTAGGGTTAGGGTTAGGTACATGCCATGCACAGCTGAGGTTTAGAGTTCCGTTTAGGGTTAGGTCTCTTAGGGTTAGGGTTAGGGTTAGGGTTAGGGTTAGGGTTAGGGTTAGGGTTAGGGTTAGGGTTAGGGTTAGGGTTAGGGTTAGGGTTAGGTACATGCCATGCACAGCTGAGGTTTAGAGTTCCGTTTAGGGTTAGGTCTCCTAGGGTTAGGGTTAGGGTTAGGGTTAGGGTTAGGGTTAGGGTTAGGTACATGCCATGCACAGCTGAGGTTTAGAGTTCCGTTTAGGGTTAGGTCTCTTAGGGTTACGGTTAAGGGTTACGGTTAGGGTTAGGGTTAGGGTTAGGGTTAGGGTTAGGGTTAGGGTTAGGTACATGCCATGCACAGCTGAGGTTTTGAGTTCCGTTTAGGGTTAGGCCTCTTAGGGTCAGGATTAGGGTTAGGGTTAGGGTTAGGGTTAGGTCTCTTAGGGTTAGGGTTAGGGTTAGGGTTAGGGTTAGGGTTAGGGTTAGGGTTAGGGTTAGGGTTAGGTACATGCCATGCACAGCTGAAGGTTTTGAGTTCCGTTTAGGGTTAGAACTCCTAGGGTTAGGGTTAGGGTTAGGGTTAGGGTTAGGGTTAGGCTTAGGCTTAGGGTTAGGGTTAGGGTTAGGGTTAGGTACATGCCATGCACAGCTGAGGTTTTGAGTTCCGTTTAGGGTTAGGCCTCTTAGGGTTAGGGTTTGGGTTAGGGTTAGGGTTAGGGTTAGGGTTAAGGTTAGGGTTAAGGTTAGGGTTAGGGTTAGGGTTAGGTACATGCCATGCACAGCTGAGGTTTAGAGTTCCGTTTAGGGTTAGGTCTCTTAGGGTTAGGGTTAGGGTTAGGGTTAGGGTTAGGGTTAGGGTTAGGGTTAGGGTTAGGGTTAGGGTTAGGGTTAGGGTTAGGGTTAGGTACATGCCATGCACAGCTAAGGCTTAGAGTTCCGTTTAGGGTTAGGTCTCCTAGGGTTAGGGTTAGGGTTAGGGTTAGGGTTAGGGTTAGGGTTAGGGTTAGGGTTAGGGTTACGGTTAGGTACATGCCATGCACAGCTGAGGTTTAGAGTTCCGTTTAGGGTTAGGTCTCTTAGGGTTACGGTTAAGGGTTACGGTTAGGGTTAGGGTTAGGGTTAGGGTTAGGGTTAGGGTTAGGTACATGCCATGCACAGCTGAGGTTTTGAGTTCCGTTTAGGGTTAGGCCTCTTAGGGTCAGATTTAGGGTTAGGGTTAGGGTTAGGGTTAGGGTTAAGGTTAGGGTTAAGGTTAGGGTTAGGGTTAGGGTTAGGTACATGCCATGCACAGCTGAGGTTTAGAGTTCCGTTTAGGGTTAGGTCTCTTAGGGTTAGGGTTAGGGTTAGGGTTAGGGTTAGGGTTAGGGTTAGGGTTAGGGTTAGGGTTAGGGTTAGGTACATGCCATGCACAGCTAAGGTTTAGAGTTCCGTTTAGGGTTAGGTCTCCTAGGGTTAGGGTTAGGGTTAGGGTTAGGCTTAGGGTTAGGGTTAGGGTTAGGGTTAGGGTTACGGTTAGGTACATGCCATGCACAGCTGAGGTTTAGAGTTCCGTTTAGGGTTAGGTCTCTTAGGGTTACGGTTAAGGGTTACGGTTAGGGTTAGGGTTAGGGTTAGGGTTAGGGTTAGTGTTAGGTACATGCCATGCACAGCTGAGGTTTAGAGTTCCGTTTAGGGTTAGGTCTCTTACGGTTAGGGTTAGGGTTAGGGTTAGGGTTAGGGTTAGGGTTAGGGTTAGGGTTAGGGTTAGGGTTAGGGTTAGGGTTAGGGTTAGGCTTAGGGTTAGGGTTAGGGTTAGGCTTAGGGTTAGGTACATGCCATGCACAGCTGAGGTTTTGAGTTCCATTTAGGGTTAGGCCTCTTAGGGTTAGGGTTTGGGTTAGGGTTAGGGTTAGGGTTAGGGTTAAGGTTAGGGTTAAGGTTAGGGTTAGGGTTAGGGTTAGGTACATGCCATGCACAGCTGAGGTTTAGAGTTCCGTTTAGGGTTAGGTCTCTTAGGGTTAGGGTTAGGGTTAGGGTTAGGGTTAGGGTTAGGGTTAGGGTTAGGGTTAGGGTTAGGGTTAGGGTTAGGGTTAGGGTTAGGTACATGCCATGCACAGCTGAGGTTTAGAGTTCCGTTTAGGGTTAGGTCTCCTAGGGTTAGGGTTAGGGTTAGGGTTAGGCTTAGGGTTAGGGTTAGGTACATGCCATGCACAGCTGAGGTTTAGAGTTCCGTTTAGGGTTAGGTCTCTTAGGGTTACGGTTAAGGGTTACGGTTAGGGTTAGGGTTAGGGTTAGGGTTAGGGTTAGGGTTAGGGTTAGGTACATGCCATGCACAGCTGAGGTTTTGAGTTCCGTTTAGGGTTAGGCCTCTTAGGGTCAGGATTAGGGTTAGGGTTAGGGTTAGGGTTAGGTCTCTTAGGGTTAGGGTTAGGGTTAGGGTTAGGGTTAGGGTTAGGGTTAGGGTTAGGGTTAGGGTTAGGTACATGCCATGCACAGCTGAAGGTTTTGAGTTCCGTTTAGGGTTAGAACTCCTAGGGTTAGGGTTAGGGTTAGGGTTAGGGTTAGGGTTAGGCTTAGGCTTAGGGTTAGGGTTAGGGTTAGGGTTAGGTACATGCCATGCACAGCTGAGGTTTTGAGTTCCGTTTAGGGTTAGGCCTCTTAGGGTTACGGTTAGGGTTAGGGTTAGGGTTAGGGTTAGGGTTAGGGTTAGGTACATGCCATGCACAGCTGAGGTTTAGAGTTCCGTTTAGGGTTAGGTCTGTTAGGGTTAGGGTTAGGGTTAGGGTTAGGCTTAGGGTTAGGGTTAGGTACATGCCATGCACAGCTGAGGTTTAGAGTTCCGTTTAGGGTTAGGTCTCTTAGGGTTACGGTTAAGGGTTACGGTTAGGGTTAGGGTTAGGGTTAGGGTTAGGGTTAGGGTTAGGTACATGCCATGCACAGCTGAAGGTTTTGAGTTCCATTTAGGGTTAGGTCTCTTAGGGTTAGGGTTAGGGTTAGGGTTAGGGTTAGGGTTAGGGTTAGGGTTAGGTACATGCCATGCACAGCTGAGGTTTTGAGTTCCGTTTAGGGTTAGGTCTCCTAGGGTTAGGGTTAGGGTTAGGGTTAGGGTTACCTACATGCCATGCACAGCTGAGGTTTAGAGCTCCGTTTAGGGTTAGGTCTCTTAGGGTTAGGGTTAGGGTTAGGGTTAGGGTTAGGGTTAGGGTTAGGGTTAGGGTTAGGGTTAGGGTTAGGGTTAGGGTTAGGGTTACGGTTAGGGTTAGGGTTAGGGTTAGGTACATGCCATGCACAGCTGAGGTTTAGAGCTCCGTTTAGGGTTAGGCCTCTTAGGGTTAGGGTTAGGGTTAGGGTTAGGGTTAAGGTTAGGGTTAGGGTTAGGGTTAGGGTTAGGGTTAGGGTTAGGTACATGCCATGCACAGCTGAGGTTTAGAGTTCCGTTTAGGGTTAGGTCTGTTAGGGTTAGGGTTAGGGTTAGGGTTAGGGTTAGGGTTAGGGTTAGGGTTACCTACATGCCATGCACAGCTGAGGTTTAGAGTTCCATTTAGGGTTAGGTCTCTTAGGGTTAGGGTTAGGGTTAGGGTTAGGGTTAGGGTTAGGGTTAGGGTTAGGTACATGCCATGCACAGCTGAGGTTTTGAGTTCCGTTTAGGGTTAGGTCTCCTAGGGTTAGGGTTAGGGTTAGGGTTAGGGTTAGGGTTACCTACATGCCATGCACAGCTGAGGTTTAGAGCTCCGTTTAGGGTTAGGTCTCTTAGGGTTAGGGTTAGGGTTAGGGTTAGGGTTAGGGTTAGGGTTAGGTACATGCCATGCACAGCTGAGGTTTTGAGTTCCGTTTAGGGTTAGGTCTCCTAGGGTTAGGGTTAGGGTTAGGGTTAGGGTTAGGGTTAGGGTTATGCACATGCAATGCACAGCTGAGGTTTAGAGTTCCGTTTAGGGTTAGGCCTCTTAGGGTCAGGATTAGGGTTAGGGTTAGGGTTAGGCTTAGGGTTAGGGTTAGGGTTAGGGTTAGGTTTAGGGTTAGGTACATGCCATGCACAGCTGAGGTTTAGAGTTCCGTTTAGGGTTAGGTCTGTTAGGGTTACGGTTAAGGTTAGGGTTAGGGTTAGGGTTAGGGTTAGGGTTAGGGTTAGGGTTAGGGTTAGGTACATGCCATGCACAGCTGAGGTTTTGAGTTCCGTTTAGGGTTAGGTCTCCTAGGGTTAGGGTTAGGGTTAGGGTTAGGCTTAGGGTTAGGGTTAGGGTTAGGGTTATGCACATGCAATGCACAGCTGAGGTTTAGAGTTCCGTTTAGGGTTAGGCCTCTTAGGGTCAGGATTAGGGTTAGGGTTAGGGTTAGGGTTAGGGTTAGGGTTAGGGTTAGGGTTAGGGTTAGGGTTAGGGTTACCTACATGCCATGCACAGCTGAGGTTTAGAGCTCCGTTTAGGGTTAGGTCTCTTAGGGTTAGGGTTAGGGTTAGGGTTAGGGTTAGGGTTAGGGTTAGGGTTAGGTACATGCCATGCACAGCTGAGGTTTTGAGTTCCGTTTAGGGTTAGGTCTCCTAGGGTTAGGGTTAGGGTTAGGGTTAGGGTTAGGGTTAGGGTTATGCACATGCAATGCACAGCTGAGGTTTAGAGTTCCGTTTAGGGTTAGGCCTCTTAGGGTCAGGATTAGGGTTAGGGTTAGGGTTAGGGTTAGGGTTAGGGTTAGGGTTAGGGTTAGGGTTAGGGTTACCTACATGCCATGCACAGCTGAGGTTTAGAGCTCCGTTTAGGGTTAGGTCTCTTAGGGTTAGGGTTAGGGTTAGGGTTAGGGTTAGGGTTAGGGTTAGGTACATGCCATGCACAGCTGAGGTTTTGAGTTCCGTTTAGGGTTAGGTCTCCTAGGGTTAGGGTTAGGGTTAGGGTTAGGGTTAGGGTTAGGGTTATGCACATGCAATGCACAGCTGAGGTTTAGAGTTCCGTTTAGGGTTAGGCCTCTTAGGGTCAGGATTAGGGTTAGGGTTAGGGTTAGGGTTAGGGTTAGGGTTAGGGTTAGGGTTAGGGTTAGGGTTAGGTTTAGGGTTAGGTACATGCCATGCACAGCTGAGGTTTAGAGTTCCGTTTAGGGTTAGGTCTGTTAGGGTTACGGTTAAGGTTAGGGTTAGGGTTAGGGTTAGGGTTAGGGTTAGGGTTAGGGTTAGGGTTAGGTACATGCCATGCACAGCTGAGGTTTTGAGTTCCGTTTAGGGTTAGGTCTCCTAGGGTTAGGGTTAGGGTTAGGGTTAGGGTTAGGGTTAGGGTTAGGGTTAGGGTTATGCACATGCAATGCACAGCTGAGGTTTAGAGTTCCGTTTAGGGTTAGGCCTCTTAGGGTCAGGATTAGGGTTAGGGTTAGGGTTAGGGTTAGGGTTAGGGTTAGGGTTAGGGTTAGGATTAGGGTTAGGGTTAGGGTTAGTGTTAGGTACATGCCATGCACAGCTGAGGTTTAGAGTTCCGTTTAGGGTTAGGTCTCTTACGGTTAGGGTTAGGGTTAGGGTTAGGGTTAGGGTTAGGGTTAGGGTTAGGGTTAGGGTTAGGTACATGCCATGCACAGCTGAAGGTTTTGAGTTCCGTTTAGGGTTAGAACTCCTAGGGTTAGGGTTAGGGTTAGGGTTAGGGTTAGGGTTAGGGTTAGGGTTAGGGTTAGGGTTAGGCTTAGGGTTAGGGTTAGGCTTAGGGTTAGGTACATGCCATGCACAGCTGAGGTTTTGAGTTCCATTTAGGGTTAGGCCTCTTAGGGTTAGGGTTTGGGTTAGGGTTAGGGTTAGGGTTAGGGTTAAGGTTAGGGTTAAGGTTAGGGTTAGGGTTAGGGTTAGGTACATGCCATGCACAGCTGAGGTTTAGAGTTCCGTTTAGGGTTAGGTCTCTTAGGGTTAGGGTTAGGGTTAGGGTTAGGGTTAGGGTTAGGGTTAGGGTTAGGGTTAGGGTTAGGTACATGCCATGCACAGCTGAGGTTTAGAGTTCCGTTTAGGGTTAGGTCTCCTAGGGTTAGGGTTAGGGTTAGGGTTAGGGTTAGGGTTAGGGTTAGGGTTAGGGTTAGGTACATGCCATGCACAGCTGAGGTTTAGAGTTCCGTTTAGGGTTAGGTCTCTTAGGGTTACGGTTAAGGGTTACGGTTAGGGTTAGGGTTAGGGTTAGGGTTAGGGTTAGGTACATGCCATGCACAGCTGAGGTTTTGAGTTCCGTTTAGGGTTAGGCCTCTTAGGGTCAGGATTAGGGTTAGGGTTAGGGTTAGGGTTAGGGTTAGGTCTCTTAGGGTTAGGGTTAGGGTTAGGGTTAGGGTTAGGGTTAGGGTTAGGGTTAGGGTTAGGGTTAGGTACATGCCATGCACAGCTGAAGGTTTTGAGTTCCGTTTAGGGTTAGAACTCCTAGGGTTAGGGTTAGGGTTAGGGTTAGGGTTAGGGTTAGGGTTAGGGTTAGGCTTAGGGTTAGGGTTAGGCTTAGGGTTAGGGTTAGGTACATGCCATGCACAGCTGAGGTTTTGAGTTCCATTTAGGGTTAGGCCTCTTAGGGTTAGGGTTTGGGTTAGGGTTAGGGTTAGGGTTAGGGTTAAGGTTAGGGTTAAGGTTAGGGTTAGGGTTAGGGTTAGGTACATGCCATGCACAGCTGAGGTTTAGAGTTCCGTTTAGGGTTAGGTCTCTTAGGGTTAGGGTTAGGGTTAGGGTTAGGGTTAGGGTTAGGGTTAGGGTTAGGGTTAGGGTTAGGGTTAGGTACATGCCATGCACAGCTAAGGTTTAGAGTTCCGTTTAGGGTTAGGTCTCCTAGGGTTAGGGTTAGGGTTAGGGTTAGGGTTAGGGTTAGGGTTAGGGTTAGGGTTAGGGTTAGGGTTACGGTTAGGTACATGCCATGCACAGCTGAGGTTTTGAGTTCCGTTTAGGGTTAGGCCTCTTACAGTCAGGATTAGGGTTAGGGTTAGGGTTAGGGTTAGGGTTAGGGTTAGGGTTAGGGTTAGGGTTACGGTTAGGGTTAGGGTTAGGGTTAGGGTTAGGGTTAGGTACATGCCATGCACAGCTGAGGTTTTGAGTTCCGTTTAGGGTTAGGTCTCCTAGGGTTAGGGTTAGGGTTAGGGTTAGGGTTAGGGTTAGGGTTATGCACATGCAATGCACAGCTGAGGTTTAGAGTTCCGTTTAGGGTTAGGCCTCTTAGGGTCAGGATTAGGGTTAGGGTTAGGGTTAGGGTTAGGGTTAGGGTTAGGGTTAGGGTTAGGGTTAGGGTTAGGGTTACCTACATGCCATGCACAGCTGAGGTTTAGAGCTCCGTTTAGGGTTAGGTCTCTTAGGGTTAGGGTTAGGGTTAGGGTTAGGGTTAGGGTTAGGGTTAGGTACATGCCATGCACAGCTGAGGTTTTGAGTTCCGTTTAGGGTTAGGTCTCCTAGGGTTAGGGTTAGGGTTAGGGTTAGGGTTAGGGTTAGGGTTATGCACATGCAATGCACAGCTGAGGTTTAGAGTTCCGTTTAGGGTTAGGCCTCTTAGGGTCAGGATTAGGGTTAGGGTTAGGGTTAGGGTTAGGGTTAGGGTTAGGGTTAGGGTTAGGGTTAGGGTTAGGTTTAGGGTTAGGTACATGCCATGCACAGCTGAGGTTTAGAGTTCCGTTTAGGGTTAGGTCTGTTAGGGTTACGGTTAAGGTTAGGGTTAGGGTTAGGGTTAGGGTTAGGGTTAGGGTTAGGGTTAGGGTTAGGTACATGCCATGCACAGCTGAGGTTTTGAGTTCCGTTTAGGGTTAGGTCTCCTAGGGTTAGGGTTAGGGTTAGGGTTAGGGTTAGGGTTAGGGTTAGGGTTAGGGTTATGCACATGCAATGCACAGCTGAGGTTTAGAGTTCCGTTTAGGGTTAGGCCTCTTAGGGTCAGGATTAGGGTTAGGGTTAGGGTTAGGGTTAGGGTTAGGGTTAGGGTTAGGGTTAGGATTAGGGTTAGGGTTAGGGTTAGTGTTAGGTACATGCCATGCACAGCTGAGGTTTAGAGTTCCGTTTAGGGTTAGGTCTCTTACGGTTAGGGTTAGGGTTAGGGTTAGGGTTAGGGTTAGGGTTAGGGTTAGGGTTAGGGTTAGGTACATGCCATGCACAGCTGAAGGTTTTGAGTTCCGTTTAGGGTTAGAACTCCTAGGGTTAGGGTTAGGGTTAGGGTTAGGGTTAGGGTTAGGGTTAGGGTTAGGGTTAGGCTTAGGGTTAGGGTTAGGCTTAGGGTTAGGTACATGCCATGCACAGCTGAGGTTTTGAGTTCCATTTAGGGTTAGGCCTCTTAGGGTTAGGGTTTGGGTTAGGGTTAGGGTTAGGGTTAGGGTTAAGGTTAGGGTTAAGGTTAGGGTTAGGGTTAGGGTTAGGTACATGCCATGCACAGCTGAGGTTTAGAGTTCCGTTTAGGGTTAGGTCTCTTAGGGTTAGGGTTAGGGTTAGGGTTAGGGTTAGGGTTAGGGTTAGGGTTAGGGTTAGGGTTAGGTACATGCCATGCACAGCTGAGGTTTAGAGTTCCGTTTAGGGTTAGGTCTCCTAGGGTTAGGGTTAGGGTTAGGGTTAGGGTTAGGGTTAGGGTTAGGGTTAGGGTTAGGTACATGCCATGCACAGCTGAGGTTTAGAGTTCCGTTTAGGGTTAGGTCTCTTAGGGTTACGGTTAAGGGTTACGGTTAGGGTTAGGGTTAGGGTTAGGGTTAGGGTTAGGTACATGCCATGCACAGCTGAGGTTTTGAGTTCCGTTTAGGGTTAGGCCTCTTAGGGTCAGGATTAGGGTTAGGGTTAGGGTTAGGGTTAGGGTTAGGTCTCTTAGGGTTAGGGTTAGGGTTAGGGTTAGGGTTAGGGTTAGGGTTAGGGTTAGGGTTAGGGTTAGGTACATGCCATGCACAGCTGAAGGTTTTGAGTTCCGTTTAGGGTTAGAACTCCTAGGGTTAGGGTTAGGGTTAGGGTTAGGGTTAGGGTTAGGGTTAGGGTTAGGCTTAGGGTTAGGGTTAGGCTTAGGGTTAGGGTTAGGTACATGCCATGCACAGCTGAGGTTTTGAGTTCCATTTAGGGTTAGGCCTCTTAGGGTTAGGGTTTGGGTTAGGGTTAGGGTTAGGGTTAGGGTTAAGGTTAGGGTTAAGGTTAGGGTTAGGGTTAGGGTTAGGTACATGCCATGCACAGCTGAGGTTTAGAGTTCCGTTTAGGGTTAGGTCTCTTAGGGTTAGGGTTAGGGTTAGGGTTAGGGTTAGGGTTAGGGTTAGGGTTAGGGTTAGGGTTAGGGTTAGGTACATGCCATGCACAGCTAAGGTTTAGAGTTCCGTTTAGGGTTAGGTCTCCTAGGGTTAGGGTTAGGGTTAGGGTTAGGGTTAGGGTTAGGGTTAGGGTTAGGGTTAGGGTTACGGTTAGGTACATGCCATGCACAGCTGAGGTTTAGAGTTCCGTTTAGGGTTAGGTCTCCTAGGGTTAGGGTTAGGGTTAGGGTTAGGGTTAGGGTTAGGGTTAGGGTTAGGGTTAGGGTTAGGGTTACGGTTAGGGTTAGGGTTAGGGTTAGGTACATGCCATGCACAGCTGAGGTTTAGAGCTCCGTTTAGGGTTAGGCCTCTTAGGGTTAGGGTTAGGGTTAGGGTTAGGGTTAAGGTTAGGGTTAGGGTTAGGGTTAGGGTTAGGTACATGCCATGCACAGCTGAGGTTTAGAGTTCCGTTTAGGGTTACGTCTGTTAGGGTTAGGGTTAGGGTTAGGGTTAGGGTTAGGGTTAGGGTTACCTACATGCCATGCACAGCTGAGGTTTAGAGTTCCATTTAGGGTTAGGTCTCTTAGGGTTAGGGTTAGGGTTAGGGTTAGGGTTAGGGTTAGGGTTAAGGTTAGGGTTAGGGTTAGGGTTAGGGTTAGGGTTAGGTACATGCCATGCACAGCTGAGGTTTTGAGTTCCGTTTAGGGTTAGGTCTCCTAGGGTTAGGGTTAGGGTTAGGGTTAGGCTTAGGGTTAGGGTTAGGGTTAGGGTTATGCACATGCAATGCACAGCTGAGGTTTAGAGTTCCGTTTAGGGTTAGGCCTCTTAGGGTCAGGATTAGGGTTAGGGTTAGGGTTAGGGTTAGGGTTAGGGTTAGGGTTAGGGTTAGGGTTAGGGTTAGGGTTAGGGTTAGGGTTACCTACATGCCATGCACAGCTGAGGTTTAGAGCTCCGTTTAGGGTTAGGTCTCTTAGGGTTAGGGTTAGGGTTAGGGTTAGGGTTAGGGTTAGGGTTAGGTACATGCCATGCACAGCTGAGGTTTTGAGTTCCGTTTAGGGTTAGGTCTCCTAGGGTTAGGGTTAGGGTTAGGGTTAGGGTTAGGGTTAGGGTTATGCACATGCAATGCACAGCTGAGGTTTAGAGTTCCGTTTAGGGTTAGGCCTCTTAGGGTCAGGATTAGGGTTAGGGTTAGGGTTAGGGTTAGGGTTAGGGTTAGGGTTAGGGTTAGGCTTAGGGTTAGGGTTAGGTACATGCCATGCACAGCTGAGGTTTTGAGTTCCATTTAGGGTTAGGCCTCTTAGGGTTAGGGTTTGGGTTAGGGTTAGGGTTAGGGTTAGGGTTAGGGTTAAGGTTAGGGTTAAGGTTAGGGTTAGGGTTAGGGTTAGGTACATGCCATGCACAGCTGAGGTTTAGAGTTCCGTTTAGGGTTAGGTCTCTTAGGGTTAGGGTTAGGGTTAGGGTTAGGGTTAGGGTTAGGGTTAGGGTTAGGGTTAGGGTTAGGGTTAGGTACATGCCATGCACAGCTAAGGTTTAGAGTTCCGTTTAGGGTTAGGTCTCCTAGGGTTAGGGTTAGGGTTAGGGTTAGGGTTAGGGTTAGGGTTAGGGTTAGGGTTAGGGTTAGGGTTAGGGTTACGGTTAGGTACATGCCATGCACAGCTGAGGTTTTGAGTTCCGTTTAGGGTTAGGCCTCTTACAGTCAGGATTAGGGTTAGGGTTAGGGTTAGGGTTAGGGTTAGGGTTAGGGTTAGGGTTAGGGTTAGGGTTACGGTTAGGGTTAGGGTTAGGGTTAGGTACATGCCATGCACAGCTGAGGTTTAGAGCTCCGTTTAGGGTTAGGCCTCTTAGGGTTAGGGTTAGGGTTAGGGTTAGGGTTAAGGTTAGGGTTAGGGTTAGGGTTAGGTTTAGGTACATGCCATGCACAGCTGAGGTTTAGAGTTCCGTTTAGGGTTACGTCTGTTAGGGTTAGGGTTAGGGTTAGGGTTAGGGTTAGGGTTAGGGTTACCTACATGCCATGCACAGCTGAGGTTTAGAGTTCCATTTAGGGTTAGGTCTCTTAGGGTTAGGGTTAGGGTTAGGGTTAGGGTTAGGGTTAGGGTTAAGGTTAGGGTTAGGGTTAGGGTTAGGGTTAGGGTTAGGTACATGCCATGCACAGCTGAGGTTTTGAGTTCCGTTTAGGGTTAGGTCTCCTAGGGTTAGGGTTAGGGTTAGGGTTAGGCTTAGGGTTAGGGTTAGGGTTAGGGTTATGCACATGCAATGCACAGCTGAGGTTTAGAGTTCCGTTTACGGTTAGGCCTCTTAGGGTCAGGATTAGGGTTAGGGTTAGGGTTAGGGTTAGGGTTAGGGTTAGGGTTAGGGTTAGGGTTAGGGTTAGGGTTAGGGTTACCTACATGCCATGCACAGCTGAGGTTTAGAGCTCCGTTTAGGGTTAGGTCTCTTAGGGTTAGGGTTAGGGTTAGGGTTAGGGTTAGGGTTAGGGTTAGGGTTAGGTACATGCCATGCACAGCTGAGGTTTTGAGTTCCGTTTAGGGTTAGGTCTCCTAGGGTTAGGGTTAGGGTTAGGGTTAGGGTTAGGGTTAGGGTTATGCACATGCAATGCACAGCTGAGGTTTAGAGTTCCGTTTAGGGTTAGGTCTCTTAGGGTTAGGGTTAGGGTTAGGGTTAGGGTTAGGGTTAGGGTTAGGGTTAGGGTTAGGTACATGCCATGCACAGCTGAAGGTTTTGAGTTCCGTTTAGGGTTAGAACTCCTAGGGTTAGGGTTAGGGTTAGGGTTAGGGTTAGGGTTAGGGTTAGGCTTAGGGTTAGGGTTAGGCTTAGGGTTAGGGTTAGGTACATGCCATGCACAGCTGAGGTTTTGAGTTCCATTTAGGGTTAGGCCTCTTAGGGTTAGGGTTGGGGTTAGGGTTAGGGTTAGGGTTAGGGTTAAGGTTAGGGTTAAGGTTAGGGTTAGGGTTAGGGTTAGGTACATGCCATGCACAGCTGAGGTTTAGAGTTCCGTTTAGGGTTAGGCCTCTTAGGGTTAGGGTTAGGGTTAGGGTTAGGGTTAGGGTTAGGGTTAGGGTTAGGGTTAGGGTTAGGGTTAGGGTTAGGTACATGCCATGCACAGCTGAGGTTTAGAGTTCCGTTTAGGGTTAGGTCTCCTAGGGTTAGGGTTAGGGTTAGGGTTAGGGTTAGGGTTAGGGTTAGGGTTAGGGTTAGGGTTAGGTACATGCCATGCACAGCTGAGGTTTAGAGTTCCGTTTAGGGTTAGGTCTCTTAGGGTTACGGTTAAGGGTTACGGTTAGGGTTAGGGTTAGGGTTAGGGTTAGGGTTAGGGTTAGGGTTAGGGTTAGGGTTAGGGTTACTTACATGCCATGCACAGCTGAGGTTTAGAGTTGCGTTTAGGGTTAGGCCTCTTAGGGTCAGGATTAGGGTTAGGTTTAGGGTTAGGGTTAGGGTTAGGTTTCTTAGGGTTAGGGTTAGGGTTAGGGTTATGTACATGCCATGCACAGCTGAGGTTTAGAGTTCCGTTTAGGGATAGGCCTCTTAGGGTCAGGATTAGGGTTAGGGTTAGGTTTAGGGTTAGGGTTAGGGTTAGGGTTAGGGTTAGGGTTAGGGTTAGGGTTAGGGTTAGGGTTAGGGTTAGGGTTAAGGTTAGGGTTAGGGTTAGGGTTAGGGTTAGGGTTAGGTACATGCCATGCACAGCTGAGGTTTTGAGTTCCGTTTAGGGTTAGGTCTCCTAGGGTCAGGATTAGGGTTAGGGTTAGGGTTAGGGTTAGGGTTAGGGTTAGGGTTAGGGTTAGGGTTAGGGTTAGGGTTAGGGTTACCTACATGCCATGCACAGCTGAGGTTTAGAGCTCCGTTTAGGGTTAGGTCTCTTAGGGTTAGGGTTAGGGTTAGGGTTAGGGTTAGGGTTAGGGTTAGGTACATGCCATGCACAGCTGAGGTTTTGAGTTCCGTTTAGGGTTAGGTCTCCTAGGGTTAGGGTTAGGGTTAGGGTTAGGGTTAGGGTTAGGGTTATGCACATGCAATGCACAGCTGAGGTTTAGAGTTCCGTTTAGGGTTAGGCCTCTTAGGGTCAGGATTAGGGTTAGGGTTAGGGTTAGGGTTAGGGTTAGGGTTAGGGTTAGGGTTAGGGTTAGGGTTAGGGTTAGGGTTAGGATTAGGGTTAGGGTTCGGGTTAGTGTTAGGTACATGCCATGCACAGCTGAGGTTTAGAGTTCCGTTTAGGGTTAGGTCTCTTAGGGTTAGGGTTAGGGTTAGGGTTAGGGTTAGGGTTAGGGTTAGGGTTAGGGTTAGGTACATGCCATGCACAGCTGAAGGTTTTGAGTTCCGTTTAGGGTTAGAACTCCTAGGGTTAGGGTTAGGGTTAGGGTTAGGGTTAGGGTTAGGGTTAGGCTTAGGGTTAGGGTTAGGCTTAGGGTTAGGGTTAGGTACATGCCATGCACAGCTGAGGTTTTGAGTTCCATTTAGGGTTAGGCCTCTTAGGGTTAGGGTTTGGGTTAGGGTTAGGGTTAGGGTTAGGGTTAAGGTTAGGGTTAAGGTTAGGGTTAGGGTTAGGGTTAGGTACATGCCATGCACAGCTGAGGTTTAGAATTCCGTCAAGGGGTAGGCCCGATAGGGTCAGAATTAGAGTTAGGGTTAGGGTTAGGGTTAGGGTTAGGGTTAGGGTTAGGGTTAGGGTTAGGGTTAGGTACATGCCATGCACAGCTGAGGTTTAGAGTTCCGTTTAGGGTTAGGTCTCCTAGGGTTAGGGTTAGGGTTAGGGTTAGGGTTAGGGTTAGGGTTAGGGTTAGGGTTAGGGTTAGGTACATGCCAT
>NW_026599610.1:1175000-1180000 GCF_023634155.1 Falco peregrinus
CGTTTAGGGTTAGGCCTCTTAGGGTCAGGATTAGGGTTAGGGTTAGGGTTAGGGTTAGGGTTAGGGTTAGGGTTAGGGTTAGGGTTAGGGTTAGGGTTACCTACATGCCATGCACAGCTGAGGTTTAGAGCTCCGTTTAGGGTTAGGTCTCTTAGGGTTAGGGTTAGGGTTAGGGTTAGGGTTAGGGTTAGGGTTAGGGTTAGGTACATGCCATGCACAGCTGAGGTTTTGAGTTCCGTTTAGGGTTAGGTCTCCAAGGGTTAGGGTTAGGCTTAGGGTTAGGGTTAGGCTTAGGGTTAGGGTTATGCACATGCAATGCACATCTGAGGTTTAGAGTTCCGTTTAGGGTTAGGCCTCTTAGGGTCAGGATTAGGGTTAGGGTTAGGGTTAGGGTTAGGGTTAGGGTTAGGGTTAGGGTTAGGGTTAGGGTTAGGATTAGGGTTAGGGTTAGGGTTAGTGTTAGGTACATGCCATGCACAGCTGAGGTTTAGAGTTCCGTTTAGGGTTAGGTCTCTTACGGTTAGGGTTAGGGTTAGGGTTAGGGTTAGGGTTAGGGTTAGGGTTAGGGTTAGGGTTAGGGTTAGGGTTAGGTACATGCCATGCACAGCTGAAGGTTTTGAGTTCCATTTAGGGTTAGAACTCCTAGGGTTAGGGTTAGGGTTAGGGTTAGGGTTAGGGTTAGGGTTAGGCTTAGGGTTAGGGTTAGGCTTAGGGTTAGGGTTAGGTACATGCCATGCACACCTGAGGTTTTGAGTTCCATTTAGGGTTAGGCCTCTTAGGGTTAGGGTTTGGGTTAGGGTTAGGGTTAGGGTTAGGGTTAAGGTTAGGGTTAAGGTTAGGGTTAGGGTTAGGGTTAGGTACATGCCATGCACAGCTGAGGTTTAGAGTTCCGTTTAGGGTTAGGTCTCTTAGGGTTAGGGTTAGGGTTAGGGTTAGGGTTAGGGTTAGGGTTAGGGTTAGGGTTAGGGTTAGGGTTAGGGTTAGGGTTAGGGTTAGGGTTAGGTACATGCCATGCACAGCTGAGGTTTAGAGTTCCGTTTAGGGTTAGGTCTCCTAGGGTTAGGGTTAGGGTTAGGGTTAGGGTTAGGGTTAGGGTTAGGGTTAAGGTTAGGGTTAAGGTTAGGGTTAGGGTT
This sequence comes from Falco peregrinus, assembly GCF_023634155.1. Classification (NCBI taxonomy): domain Eukaryota; kingdom Metazoa; phylum Chordata; class Aves; order Falconiformes; family Falconidae; genus Falco; species Falco peregrinus. The sequence continues at coordinate 1,176,134 of NW_026599610.1, forward strand.
AGGGTTAGGTACATGCCATGCACAGCTGAGGTTTAGAGTTCCGTTTAGGGTTAGGTCTCTTAGGGTTAGGGTTAGGGTTAGGGTTAGGGTTAGGGTTAGGGTTAGGGTTAGGGTTAGGGTTAGGGTTAGGGTTAGGGTTAGGGTTAGGGTTAGGGTTACGGTTAGGTACATGCCATGCACAGCTGAGGTTTAGAGTTCCGTTTAGGGTTAGGTCTCTTAGGGTTACGGTTAAGGGTTACGGTTAGGGTTAGGGTTAGGGTTAGGGTTAGGGTTAGGGTTAGGGTTAGGTACATGCCATGCACATCTGAGGTTTTGAGTTCCGTTTAGGGTTAGGCCTCTTAGGGTCAGGATTAGGGTTAGGGTTAGGGTTAGGGTTAGGGTTAGGGTTAGGGTTAGGGTTAGGGTTAGGGTTACCTACATGCCATGCACAGCTGAGGTTTAGAGCTCCGTTTAGGGTTAGGTCTCTTAGGGTTAGGGTTAGGGTTAGGGTTAGGGTTAGGGTTAGGGTTAGGGTTAGGTACATGCCATGCACAGCTGAGGTTTTGAGTTCCGTTTAGGGTTAGGTCTCCAAGGGTTAGGGTTAGGCTTAGGGTTAGGGTTAGGCTTAGGGTTAGGGTTATGCACATGCAATGCACATCTGAGGTTTAGAGTTCCGTTTAGGGTTAGGCCTCTTAGGGTCAGGATTAGGGTTAGGGTTAGGGTTAGGGTTAGGGTTAGGGTTAGGGTTAGGGTTAGGGTTAGGGTTAGGATTAGGGTTAGGGTTAGGGTTAGTGTTAGGTACATGCCATGCACAGCTGAGGTTTAGAGTTCCGTTTAGGGTTAGGTCTCTTACGGTTAGGGTTAGGGTTAGGGTTAGGGTTAGGGTTAGGGTTAGGGTTAGGGTTAGGGTTAGGGTTAGGTACATGCCATGCACAGCTGAAGGTTTTGAGTTCCATTTAGGGTTAGAACTCCTAGGGTTAGGGTTAGGGTTAGGGTTAGGGTTAGGGTTAGGCTTAGGGTTAGGGTTAGGCTTAGGGTTAGGGTTAGGTACATGCCATGCACAGCTGAGGTTTTGAGTTCCATTTAGGGTTAGGCCTCTTAGGGTTAGGGTTTGGGTTAGGGTTAGGGTTAGGGTTAGGGTTAAGGTTAGGGTTAAGGTTAGGGTTAGGGTTAGGGTTAGGTACATGCCATGCACAGCTGAGGTTTAGAGTTCCGTTTAGGGTTAGGTCTCTTAGGGTTAGGGTTAGGGTTAGGGTTAGGGTTAGGGTTAGGGTTAGGGTTAGGGTTAGGGTTAGGGTTAGGGTTAGGGTTAGGGTTAGGGTTAGGTACATGCCATGCACAGCTGAGGTTTAGAGTTCCGTTTAGGGTTAGGTCTCCTAGGGTTAGGGTTAGGGTTAGGGTTAGGGTTAGGGTTAGGGTTAGGGTTAGGGTTAGGTACATGCCATGCACAGCTGAGGTTTAGAGTTCCGTTTAGGGTTAGGTCTCTTAGGGTTACGGTTAAGGGTTACGGTTAGGGTTAGGGTTAGGGTTAGGGTTAGGGTTAGGGTTAGGTACATGCCATGCACAGCTGAGGTTTTGAGTTCCGTTTAGGGTTAGGTCTCCTAGGGTTAGGGTTAGGGTTAGGGTTAGGGTTAGGGTTAGGGTTAGGGTTAGGGTTAGGGTTAGGGTTAGGCTTAGGGTTAGGGTTAGGTACATGCCATGCACAGCTGAGGTTTTGATTTCCATTTAGGGTTAGGGTTAGGGTTAGGGTTAGGGTTAGGGTTAGGGTTAGGGTTAGGGTTAGGGTTAAGGTTAGGGTTAAGGTTAGGGTTAGGGTTAGGGTTAGGTACATGCCATGCACAGCTGAGGTTTAGAGTTCCGTTTAGGGTTAGGTCTCTTAGGGTTAGGGTTAGGGTTAGGGTTAGGGTTAGGGTTAGGGTTAGGGTTAGGGTTAGGGTTAGGGTTAGGGTTAGGTACATGCCATGCACAGCTGAGGTTTAGAGTTCCGTTTAGGGTTAGGTCTCCTAGGGTTAGGGTTAGGGTTAGGGTTAGGGTTAGGGTTAGGGTTAGGGTTAGGGTTAGGGTTAGGGTTAGGGTTACGGTTAGGTACATGCCATGCACAGCTGAGGTTTAGAGTTCCGTGTAGGGTTAGGTCTCTTAGGGTTACGGTTAGGGGTTACGGTTAGGGTTAGGGTTAGGGTTAGGGTTAGGGTTAGGGTTAGGTACATGCCATGCACAGCTGAGGTTTTGAGTTCCGTTTAGGGTTAGGCCTCTTAGGGTCAGGATTAGGGTTAGGGTTAGGGTTAGGGTTAGGGTTAGGGTTAGGGTTAGGGTTAGGGTTAGGGTTAGGGTTAGGGTTACGGTTAGGGTTAGGGTTACGGTTAGGGTTAGGGTTAGGGTTAGGTACATGCCATGCACAGCTGAGGTTTAGAGCTCCGTTTAGGGTTAGGCCTCTTGAGGTTAGGGTTAGGGTTAGGGTTAGGGTTAAGGTTAGGGTTAGGGTTAGGGTTAGGGTTAGGGTTAGGTACATGCCATGCACAGCTGAGGTTTAGAGTTCCGTTTAGGGTTAGGTCTGTTAGGGTTAGGGTTAGGGTTAGGGTTAGGCTTAGGGTTAGGGTTAGGTACATGCCATGCACAGCTGAGGTTTAGAGTTCCATTTAGGGTTAGGTCTCTTAGGGTTAGGGTTAGGGTTAGGGTTAGGGTTAGGGTTAGGGTTAAGGTTAGGGTTAGGGTTAGGGTTAGGGTTAGGGTTAGGGTTAGGTACATGCCATGCACAGCTGAGGTTTTGAGTTCCGTTTAGGGTTAGGTCTCTTAGGGTTAGGGTTAGGGTTAGGGTTAGGCTTAGGGTTAGGGTTAGGGTTAGGGTTATGCACATGCAATGCACAGCTGAGGTTTAGAGTTCCGTTTAGGGTTAGGCCTCTTAGGGTCAGGATTAGGGTTAGGGTTAGGGTTAGGGTTAGGGTTAGGGTTAGGGTTAGGGTTAGGGTTAGGGTTAGGGTTAGGGTTAGGGTTACCTACATGCCATGCACAGCTGAGGTTTAGAGCTCCGTTTAGGGTTAGGTCTCTTAGGGTTAGGGTTAGGGTTAGGCTTAGGGTTAGGGTTAGGGTTAGGTACATGCCATGCACAGCTGAGGTTTTGAGTTCCGTTTAGGGTTAGGTCTCCTAGGGTTAGGGTTAGGGTTAGGGTTAGGGTTAGGGTTAGGGTTAGGGTTAGGGTTATGCACATGCAATGCACAGCTGAGGTTTAGAGTTCCGTTTAGGGTTAGGCCTCTTAGGGTCAGGATTAGGGTTAGGGTTAGGGTTAGGGTTAGGGTTAGGGTTAGGGTTAGGGTTAGGGTTATGCACATGCAATGCACAGCTGAGGTTTAGAGTTCCGTTTAGGGTTAGGTCTCTTAGGGTTAGGGTTAGGGTTAGGGTTAGGGTTAGGGTTAGGGTTAGGGTTAGGGTTAGGTACATGCCATGCACAGCTGAAGGTTTTGAGTTCCGTTTAGGGTTAGAACTCCTAGGGTTAGGGTTAGGGTTAGGGTTAGGGTTAGGGTTAGGGTTAGGCTTAGGGTTAGGGTTAGGCTTAGGGTTAGGGTTAGGTACATGCCATGCACAGCTGAGGTTTTGAGTTCCATTTAGGGTTAGGCCTCTTAGGGTTAGGGTTGGGGTTAGGGTTAGGGTTAGGGTTAGGGTTAAGGTTAGGGTTAAGGTTAGGGTTAGGGTTAGGGTTAGGTACATGCCATGCACAGCTGAGGTTTAGAGTTCCGTTTAGGGTTAGGCCTCTTAGGGTTAGGGTTAGGGTTAGGGTTAGGGTTAGGGTTAGGGTTAGGGTTAGGGTTAGGGTTAGGGTTAGGGTTAGGTACATGCCATGCACAGCTGAGGTTTAGAGTTCCGTTTAGGGTTAGGTCTCCTAGGGTTAGGGTT
>NW_026599610.1:1185000-1187500 GCF_023634155.1 Falco peregrinus
GGGTTAGGGTTAGGTACATGCCATGCACAGCTGAGGTTTAGAGTTCCGTTTAGGGTTAGGTCTCTTAGGGTTAGGGTTAGGGTTAGGGTTAGGGTTAGGGTTAGGGTTAGGGTTAGGGTTAGGGTTAGGGTTAGGGTTAGGGTTAGGGTTAGGGTTAGGTACATGCCATGCACAGCTGAGGTTTAGAGTTCCGTTTAGGGTTAGGTCTCCTAGGGTTAGGGTTAGGGTTAGGGTTAGGGTTAGGGTTAGGGTTAGGGTTAAGGTTAGGGTTAAGGTTAGGGTTAGGGTTAGGGTTAGGTACATGCCATGCACAGCTGAGGTTTAGAGTTCCGTTTAGGGTTAGGTCTCTTAGGGTTAGGGTTAGGGTTAGGGTTAGGGTTAGGGTTAGGGTTAGGGTTAGGGTTAGGGTTAGGGTTAGGGTTAGGGTTAGGGTTAGGGTTAGGGTTACGGTTAGGTACATGCCATGCACAGCTGAGGTTTAGAGTTCCGTTTAGGGTTAGGTCTCTTAGGGTTACGGTTAAGGGTTACGGTTAGGGTTAGGGTTAGGGTTAGGGTTAGGGTTAGGGTTAGGGTTAGGTACATGCCATGCACATCTGAGGTTTTGAGTTCCGTTTAGGGTTAGGCCTCTTAGGGTCAGGATTAGGGTTAGGGTTAGGGTTAGGGTTAGGGTTAGGGTTAGGGTTAGGGTTAGGGTTAGGGTTACCTACATGCCATGCACAGCTGAGGTTTAGAGCTCCGTTTAGGGTTAGGTCTCTTAGGGTTAGGGTTAGGGTTAGGGTTAGGGTTAGGGTTAGGGTTAGGGTTAGGTACATGCCATGCACAGCTGAGGTTTTGAGTTCCGTTTAGGGTTAGGTCTCCAAGGGTTAGGGTTAGGCTTAGGGTTAGGGTTAGGCTTAGGGTTAGGGTTATGCACATGCAATGCACATCTGAGGTTTAGAGTTCCGTTTAGGGTTAGGCCTCTTAGGGTCAGGATTAGGGTTAGGGTTAGGGTTAGGGTTAGGGTTAGGGTTAGGGTTAGGGTTAGGGTTAGGGTTAGGATTAGGGTTAGGGTTAGGGTTAGTGTTAGGTACATGCCATGCACAGCTGAGGTTTAGAGTTCCGTTTAGGGTTAGGTCTCTTACGGTTAGGGTTAGGGTTAGGGTTAGGGTTAGGGTTAGGGTTAGGGTTAGGGTTAGGGTTAGGGTTAGGTACATGCCATGCACAGCTGAAGGTTTTGAGTTCCATTTAGGGTTAGAACTCCTAGGGTTAGGGTTAGGGTTAGGGTTAGGGTTAGGGTTAGGCTTAGGGTTAGGGTTAGGCTTAGGGTTAGGGTTAGGTACATGCCATGCACAGCTGAGGTTTTGAGTTCCATTTAGGGTTAGGCCTCTTAGGGTTAGGGTTTGGGTTAGGGTTAGGGTTAGGGTTAGGGTTAAGGTTAGGGTTAAGGTTAGGGTTAGGGTTAGGGTTAGGTACATGCCATGCACAGCTGAGGTTTAGAGTTCCGTTTAGGGTTAGGTCTCTTAGGGTTAGGGTTAGGGTTAGGGTTAGGGTTAGGGTTAGGGTTAGGGTTAGGGTTAGGGTTAGGGTTAGGGTTAGGGTTAGGGTTAGGGTTAGGGTTAGGTACATGCCATGCACAGCTGAGGTTTAGAGTTCCGTTTAGGGTTAGGTCTCCTAGGGTTAGGGTTAGGGTTAGGGTTAGGGTTAGGGTTAGGGTTAGGGTTAGGGTTAGGTACATGCCATGCACAGCTGAGGTTTAGAGTTCCGTTTAGGGTTAGGTCTCTTAGGGTTACGGTTAAGGGTTACGGTTAGGGTTAGGGTTAGGGTTAGGGTTAGGGTTAGGGTTAGGTACATGCCATGCACAGCTGAGGTTTTGAGTTCCGTTTAGGGTTAGGTCTCCTAGGGTTAGGGTTAGGGTTAGGGTTAGGGTTAGGGTTAGGGTTAGGGTTAGGGTTAGGGTTAGGGTTAGGCTTAGGGTTAGGGTTAGGTACATGCCATGCACAGCTGAGGTTTTGATTTCCATTTAGGGTTAGGGTTAGGGTTAGGGTTAGGGTTAGGGTTAGGGTTAGGGTTAGGGTTAGGGTTAAGGTTAGGGTTAAGGTTAGGGTTAGGGTTAGGGTTAGGTACATGCCATGCACAGCTGAGGTTTAGAGTTCCGTTTAGGGTTAGGTCTCTTAGGGTTAGGGTTAGGGTTAGGGTTAGGGTTAGGGTTAGGGTTAGGGTTAGGGTTAGGGTTAGGGTTAGGGTTAGGTACATGCCATGCACAGCTGAGGTTTAGAGTTCCGTTTAGGGTTAGGTCTCCTAGGGTTAGGGTTAGGGTTAGGGTTAGGGTTAGGGTTAGGGTTAGGGTTAGGGTTAGGGTTAGGGTTAGGGTTACGGTTAGGTACATGCCATGCACAGCTGAGGTTTAGAGTTCCGTGTAGGGTTAGGTCTCTTAGGGTTACGGTTAGGGGTTACGGTTAGGGTTAGGGTTAGGGTTAGGGTTAGGGTTAGGGTTAGGTACATGCCATGCACAGCTGAGGTT
>NW_026599610.1:1192500-1197500 GCF_023634155.1 Falco peregrinus
GAGGTTTAGAGTTCCGTTTAGGGATAGGCCTCTTAGGGTCAGGATTAGGGTTAGGGTTATGGTTAGGGTTAGGGTTAGGGTTAGGGTTACGGTTAGGGTTAGGGTTACGGTTAGGGTTAGGGTTAGGGTTAGGTACATGCCATGCACAGCTGAGGTTTAGAGCTCCGTTTAGGGTTAGGCCTCTTAGGGTTAGGGTTAGGGTTAGGGTTAGGGTTAGGGTTATGGACATGCCATGCACAGCTGAGGTTTTGTGTTCCGTTTAGGGTTAGGTGTCCTAGGGTTAGGGTTAGGGTTAGGGTTAGGGTTAGGGTTAGGGTTAGGGTTATGCACATGCAACGCACAGCTGAGGTTTAGAGTTCCGTTTAGGGTGTAGGTCTCTTAGATTCAGGGTTAGGGTTAGGGTTAGGGTTAGGGTTAGGGTTAGGGTTAGGGTTAGGGTTAGGGTTAGGGTTAGGTACATGCTATGCACGGCTGAGGTTTAGAGTTCCGTTTAGGGTTAGGTCTCTTAGCGTTAGGGTTAGGGTTAGGGTTAGGGTTAGGGTTAGGGTTAGGGTTAGGGTTAGGGTTAGGTTTAGGGTTAGTGTTAGGTACATGCCATGCACAGCTGAAGGTTTTGAGTTCCGTTTAGGGTTAGGTCTCCTAGGGTTAGGGTTAGGGTTAGGGTTAAGGTTAGGGTTAGGGTTAGGGTTAGGGTTAGGGTTAGGTACATGCCATGCACAGCTGAGGTTTAGAGTTCCGTTTAGGGTTAGGTCTGTTAGGGTTAGGGTTTGGGTTAGGGTTAGGGTTAGGGTTAGGGTTAAGGTTAGGGTTAAGGTTAGGGTTAGGGTTAGGGTTAGGTACATGCCATGCACAGCTGAGGTTTAGAGTTCCGTTTAGGGTTAGGTCTCTTAGGGTTAGGGTTAGGGTTAGGGTTAGGGTTAGGGTTAGGGTTAGGGTTAGGGTTAGGGTTAGGGTTAGGTTTAGGGTTAGGGTTAGGGTTAGGCTTAGGCTTAGGGTTAGGGTTAGGCTTAGGGTTAGGGTTAGGTACATGCCATGCACAGCTGAGGTTTTGAGTTCCATTTAGGGTTAGGCCTGTTAGGGTTAGGGTTTGGGTTAGGGTTAGGGTTAGGGTTAGGGTTAAGGTTAGGGTTAAGGTTAGGGTTAGGGTTAGGGTTAGGTACATGCCATGCACAGCTGAGGTTTAGAGTTCCGTTTAGGGTTAGGTCTCTTAGGGTTAGGGTTAGGGTTAGGGTTAGGGTTAGGGTTAGGGTTAGGGTTAGGGTTAGGGTTAGGGTTAGGGTTAGGTTTAGGGTTAGGGTTAGGTACATGCCATGCACAGCTAAGGTTTAGAGTTCCGTTTAGGGTTAGGTCTCCTAGGGTTAGGGTTAGGGTTAGGGTTAGGGTTAGGGTTAAGGTTAGGGTTAGGGTTAGGGTTAGGGTTACGGTTAGGTACATGCCATGCACAGCTGAGGTTTAGAGTTCCGTTTAGGGTTAGGTCTCTTAGGGTTACGGTTAAGGGTTACGGTTAGGGTTAGGGTTAGGGTTAGGGTTAGGGTTAGGGTTAGGGTTAGGGTTAGGTACATGCCATGCACAGCTGAGGTTTTGAGTTCCGTTTAGGGTTAGGCCTCTTAGGGTCAGGATTAGGGTTAGGGTTAGGGTTAGGGTTAGGGTTAGGGTTAGGGTTAGGGTTAGGGTTAGGGTTAGGGTTAGGGTTAGGGTTAGGGTTAGGGTTAGGGTTACGGTTAGGGTTAGGGTTAGGGTTAGGTACATGCCATGCACAGCTGAGGTTTAGAGCTCCGTTTAGGGTTAGGCCTCTTAGGGTTAGGGTTAGGGTTAGGGTTAAGGTTAGGGTTAGGGTTAGGGTTAGGGTTAGGGTTAGGTACATGCCATGCACAGCTGAGGTTTAGAGTTCCGTTTAGGGTTAGGTCTGTTAGGGTTAGGGTTAGGGTTAGGGTTAGGGTTAGGGTTAGGGTTACCTACATGCCATGCACAGCTGAGGTTTAGAGTTCCATTTAGGGTTAGGTCTCTTAGGGTTAGGGTTAGGGTTAGGGTTAGGGTTAGGGTTAGGGTTAGGGTTAGGGTTAGGTACATGCCATGCACAGCTGAGGTTTTGAGTTCCGTTTAGGGTTAGGTCTCCTAGGGTTAGGGTTAGGGTTAGGGTTAGGCTTAGGGTTAGGGTTAGGGTTAGGGTTATGCACATGCAATGCACAGCTGAGGTTTAGAGTTCCGTTTAGGGTTAGGCCTCTTAGGGTCAGGATTAGGGTTAGGGTTAGGGTTAGGGTTAGGGTTAGGGTTAGGGTTAGGGTTAGGGTTAGGGTTAGGGTTAGGGTTACCTACATGCCATGCACAGCTGAGGTTTAGAGCTCCGTTTAGGGTTAGGTCTCTTAGGGTTAGGGTTAGGGTTAGGGTTAGGGTTAGGGTTAGGGTTAGGTACATGCCATGCACAGCTGAGGTTTTGAGTTCCGTTTAGGGTTAGGTCTCTTAGGGTTAGGGTTAGGGTTAGGGTTAGGGTTAGGGTTAGGGTTATGCACATGCAATGCACAGCTGAGGTTTAGAGTTCCGTTTAGGGTTAGGCCTCTTAGGGTCAGGATTAGGGTTAGGGTTAGGGTTAGGCTTAGGGTTAGGGTTAGGGTTAGGGTTAGGTTTAGGGTTAGGTACATGCCATGCACAGCTGAGGTTTAGAGTTCCGTTTAGGGTTAGGTCTGTTAGGGTTACGGTTAGGGTTAGGGTTAGGGTTAGGGTTAGGGTTAGGGTTAGGGTTAGGGTTAGGGTTAGGTACATGCCATGCACAGCTGAGGTTTTGAGTTCCGTTTAGGGTTAGGTCTCCTAGGGTTAGGGTTAGGGTTAGGGTTAGGCTTAGGGTTAGGGTTAGGGTTAGGGTTATGCACATGCAATACACAGCTGAGGTTTAGAGTTCCGTTTAGGGTTAGGCCTCTTAGGGTCAGGATTAGGGTTAGGGTTAGGGTTAGGGTTAGGGTTAGGGTTAGGGTTAGGGTTAGGGTTAGGGTTAGGGTTACCTACATGCCATGCACAGCTGAGGTTTAGAGCTCCGTTTAGGGTTAGGTCTCTTAGGGTTAGGGTTAGGGTTAGGGTTAGGGTTAGGGTTAGGGTTAGGTACATGCCATGCACAGCTGAGGTTTTGAGTTCCGTTTAGGGTTAGGTCTCCTAGGGTTAGGGTTAGGGTTAGGGTTAGGGTTAGGGTTAGGGTTATGCACATGCAATGCACAGCTGAGGTTTAGAGTTCCGTTTAGGGTTAGGCCTCTTAGGGTCAGGATTAGGGTTAGGGTTAGGGTTAGGCTTAGGGTTAGGGTTAGGGTTAGGGTTAGGTTTAGGGTTAGGTACATGCCATGCACAGCTGAGGTTTAGAGTTCCGTTTAGGGTTAGGTCTGTTAGGGTTACGGTTAAGGTTAGGGTTAGGGTTAGGGTTAGGGTTAGGGTTAGGGTTAGGGTTAGGTACATGCCATGCACAGCTGAGGTTTTGAGTTCCGTTTAGGGTTAGGTCTCCTAGGGTTAGGGTTAGGGTTAGGGTTAGGGTTAGGGTTAGGGTTAGGGTTAGGGTTATGCACATGCAATGCACAGCTGAGGTTTTGAGTTCCGTTTAGGGTTAGGCCTCTTAGGGTCAGGATTAGGGTTAGGGTTAGGGTTAGGGTTAGGGTTAGGGTTAGGGTTAGGGTTAGGATTAGGGTTAGGGTTAGGGTTAGTGTTAGGTACATGCCATGCACAGCTGAGGTTTAGAGTTCCGTTTAGGGTTAGGTCTCTTACGGTTAGGGTTAGGGTTAGGGTTAGGGTTAGGGTTAGGGTTAGGGTTAGGGTTAGGGTTAGGTACATGCCATGCACAGCTGAAGGTTTTGAGTTCCGTTTAGGGTTAGAACTCCTAGGGTTAGGGTTAGGGTTAGGGTTAGGGTTAGGGTTAGGGTTAGGGTTAGGCTTAGGGTTAGGGTTAGGCTTAGGGTTAGGTACATGCCATGCACAGCTGAGGTTTTGAGTTCCATTTAGGGTTAGGCCTCTTAGGGTTAGGGTTTGGGTTAGGGTTAGGGTTAGGGTTAGGGTTAGGGTTAAGGTTAGGGTTAGGGTTAGGGTTAGGTACATGCCATGCACAGCTGAGGTTTAGAGTTCCGTTTAGGGTTAGGTCTCTTAGGGTTAGGGTTAGGGTTAGGGTTAGGGTTAGGGTTAGGGTTAGGGTTAGTGTTAGGGTTAGGGTTAGGGTTAGGTACATGCCATGCACAGCTGAGGTTTAGAGTTCCGTTTAGGGTTAGGTCTCCTAGGGTTAGGGTTAGGGTTAGGGTTAGGGTTAGGGTTAGGGTTAGGGTTAGGGTTAGGTACATGCCATGCACAGCTGAGGTTTAGAGTTCCGTTTAGGGTTAGGTCTCTTAGGGTTACGGTTAAGGGTTACGGTTAGGGTTAGGGTTAGGGTTAGGGTTAGGGTTAGGTACATGCCATGCACAGCTGAGGTTTTGAGTTCCGTTTAGGGTTAGGCCTCTTAGGGTCAGGATTAGGGTTAGGGTTAGGGTTAGGGTTAGGGTTAGGTCTCTTAGGGTTAGGGTTAGGGTTAGGGTTAGGGTTAGGGTTAGGGTTAGGGTTAGGGTTAGGGTTAGGGTTAGGTACATGCCATGCACAGCTGAAGGTTTTGAGTTCCGTTTAGGGTTAGAACTCCTAGGGTTAGGGTTAGGGTTAGGGTTAGGGTTAGGGTTAGGGTTAGGGTTAGGCTTAGGGTTAGGGTTAGGCTTAGGGTTAGGGTTAGGTACATGCCATGCACAGCTGAGGTTTTGAGTTCCATTTAGGGTTAGGCCTCTTAGGGTTAGGGTTTGGGTTAGGGTTAGGGTTAGGGTTAGGGTTAAGGTTAGGGTTAAGGTTAGGGTTAGGGTTAGGGTTAGGTACATGCCATGCACAGCTGAGGTTTAGAGTTCCGTTTAGGGTTAGGTCTCTTAGGGTTAGGGTTAGGGTTAGGGTTAGGGTTAGGGTTAGGGTTAGGGTTAGGGTTAGGGTTAGGGTTAGGTACATGCCATGCACAGCTAAGGTTT
>NW_026599610.1:1255000-1257500 GCF_023634155.1 Falco peregrinus
GGTTAGTGTTAGGTACATGCCATGCACAGCTGAAGGTTTTGAGTTCCGTTTAGGGTTAGAACTCCTAGGGTTAGGGTTAGGGTTAGGGTTAGGGTTAGGGTTAGGCTTAGGCTTAGGGTTAGGGTTAGGCTTAGGGTTAGGGTTAGGTACATGCCATGCACAGCTGAGGTTTTGAGTTCCATTTAGGGTTAGGCCTCTTAGGGTTAGGGTTAGGGTTAGGGTTAGGGTTAGGGTTAGGGTTAGGGTTAGGGTTAAGGTTAGGGTTAAGGTTAGGGTTAGGGTTAGGGGTAGGTACATGCCATGCACAGCTGAGGTTTAGAGTTCCGTTTAGGGTTAGGTCTCTTAGGGTTAGGGTTAGGGTTAGGGTTAGGGTTAGGGTTAGGGTTAGGGTTAGGGTTAGGGTTAGGTACATGCCATGCACAGCTGAGGTTTAGAGTTCCGTTTAGGGTTAGGTCTCCTAGGGTTAGGGTTAGGGTTAGGGTTAGGGTTAGGGTTAGGGTTAGGGTTAGGTACATGCCATGCACAGCTGAGGTTTAGAGTTCCGTTTAGGGTTAGGTCTCTTAGGGTTACGGTTAAGGGTTACGGTTAGGGTTAGGGTTAGGGTTAGGGTTAGGGTTAGGGTTAGGTACATGCCATGCACAGCTGAAGGTTTTGAGTTCCGTTTAGGTTTAGAACTCCTAGGGTTAGGGTTAGGGTTAGGGTTAGGGTTAGGGTTAGGGTTAGGGTTAGGCTTAGGGTTAGGGTTAGGCTTAGGGTTAGGGTTAGGTACATGCCATGCACAGCTGAGGTTTTGAGTTCCGTTTAGGGTTAGGCCTCTTAGGGTTAGGGTTTGGGTTAGGGTTAGGGTTAGGGTTAGGGTTAAGGTTAGGGTTAAGGTTAGGGTTAGGGTTAGGGTTAGGTACATGCCATGCACAGCTGAGGTTTTGAGTTCCGTTTAGGGTTAGGCCTCTTAGGGTCAGGATTAGGGTTAGGGTTAGGGTTAGGGTTAGGGTTAGGGTTAGGGTTAGGGTTAGGGTTAGGGTTAGGGTTACGGTTAGGGTTAGGGTTACGGTTAGGGTTAGGGTTAGGGTTACCTACATGCCATGCACAGCTGAGGTTTAGAGCTCCGTTTAGGGTTAGGCCTCTTAGGGTTAGGGTTAGGGTTAGGGTTAGGGTTAGGGTTAGGGTTAGGGTTAGGGTTAGGGTTAGGGTTAGGGTTAGGGTTAGGGTTAGGTACATGCCATGCACAGCTGAGGTTTAGAGTTCCGTTTAGGGTTAGGTCTGTTAGGGTTAGGGTTAGGGTTAGGGTTACGGTTAGGGTTAGGGTTAGGTACATGCCATGCACAGCTGAGGTTTAGAGTTCCATTTAGGGTTAGGTCTCTTAGGGTTAGGTCTCTTAGGGTTAGGGTTAGGGTTAGGGTTAGGGTTAGGGTTAGGGTTAGGGTTAGGGTTAGGGTTAAGGTTAGGGTTACGGTTAGGGTTAGGGTTAGGGTTAGGTACATGCCATGCACAGCTGAGGTTTTGAGTTCCGTTTAGGGTTAGGTCTCCTAGGGTTAGGGTTAGGATTAGGGTTAGGGTTAGGGTTAGGGTTAGGGTTATGCACATGCAATGCACAGCTGAGGTTTAGAGTTCCGTTTAGGGTTAGGCCTCTTAGGGTCAGGATTAGGGTTAGGGTTAGGGTTAGGGTTAGGGTTAGGGTTAGGGTTAGGGTTAGGGTTAGGGTTAGGGTTACCTACATGCCATGCACAGCTGAGGTTTAGAGCTCCGTTTAGGGTTAGGTCTCTTAGGGTTAGGGTTAGGGTTAGGGTTAGGGTTAGGGTTAGGTACATGCCATGCACAGCTGAGGTTTTGAGTTCCGTTTAGGGTTAGGTCTCCTAGGGTTAGGGTTAGGGTTAGGGTTAGGGTTAGGGTTAGGGTTAGGGTTATGCACATGCAATGCACAGCTGAGGTTTAGAGTTCCGTTTAGGGTTAGGCCTCTTAGGGTCAGTTTTAGGGTTAGGGTTAGGGTTAGGGTTAGGGTTAGGGTTAGGGTTAGGGTTAGGGTTAGGGTTAGGGCTAGGATTAGGGTTAGGGTTAGGGTTAGTGTTAGGTACATGCCATGCACAGCTGAGGTTTAGAGTTCCGTTTAGGGTTAGGTCTCTTAGGGTTAGGGTTAGGGTTAGGGTTAGGGTTAGGGTTAGGGTTAGGGTTAGGGTTAGGGTTAGGGTTAGGGTTAGGGTTAGGGTTAGGGTTAGGGTTAGGTACATGCCATGCACAGCTGAAGGTTTTGAGTTCCGTTTAGGGTTAGAACTCCTAGGGTTAGGGTTAGGGTTAGGGTTAGGGTTAGGGTTAGGTACATGCCATGCACAGCTGAGGTTTTGAGTTCCGTTTAGGGTTAGGTCTCTTAGGGTTAGGGTTAGGGTTAGGGTTAGGGTTAGGGTTAGGGTTAGGGTTAGGGTTAGGTACATGCCATGCACAGCTGAGGTTTTGAGTTCCGTTTAGGGTTAGGTCTCCTAGGGTTAGGGTTAGGGTTAGGGTTACC
>NW_026599610.1:1272500-1277500 GCF_023634155.1 Falco peregrinus
CCTCTTAGGGTCAGGATTAGGGTTAGGGTTAGGGTTAGGGTTAGGGTTAGGGTTAGGGTTAGGGTTAGGGTTAGGGTTAGGGTTAGGTACATGCCATGCACAACTGAGGTTTTGAGTTCCGTTTAGGGTTAGGTCTCCTAGGGTTAGGGTTAGGGTTAGGGTTAGGGTTAGGGTTAGGGTTAGGGTTACCTACATGCCATGCACAGCTGAGGTTTAGAGCTCCGTTTAGGGTTAGGTCTCTTAGGGTTAGGGTTAGGGTTAGGGTTAGGGTTAGAGTTAGGTACATGCCATGCACAGCTGAGGTTTAGAGTTCCATTTAGGGTTAGGTCTCCTAGGGTTAGGGTTAGGGTTAGGGTTAGGGTTAGGGTTAGGGTTAGGGTTAGGGTTAGGGTTAGGGTTAGGGTTAGGGTTAGGGTTATGCACATGCAATGCACAGCTGAGGTTTAGAGTTCCGTTTAGGGTTAGGCCTCTTAGGGTCAGGATTAGGGTTAGGGTTAGGGTTAGGGTTAGGGTTAGGGTTAGGGTTAGGGTTAGGGTTAGGATTAGGGTTAGGGTTAGGGTTAGGGTTAGGTACATGCTATGCACAGCTGAGGTTTGGAGTTCCGTTTAGGGTTAGGTCTCTTAGCGTTAGGGTTAGGGTTAGGGTTAGGGTTAGGGTTAGGGTTAGGGTTAGGGTTAGGGTTAGGTTTAGGGTTAGGGTTAGGTACATGCTATGCACAGCTGAGGTTTTGAGTTCCATTTAGGGTTAGGCCTCTTATGGTTAGGGTTAGGGTTAGGGTTAGGGTTAGGGTTAGGGTTAAGGTTAGGGTTAGGGTTAGGGTTAGGGTTAGGGTTAGGTACATGCCATGCACAGCTGAGGTTTAGAGTTCCGTTTAGGGTTAGGTCTGTTAGGGTTAGGGTTAGGGTTAGGGTTAGGGTTAGGGTTACCTGCATGCCATGCACAGCTGAGGTTTAGAGTTCCATTTAGGGTTAGCTCTCTTAGGGTTAGGGTTAGGGTTAGGGTTAGGATTAGGGTTAGGGTTAAGGTTAGGGTTAGGGTTAGGGTTAGGCTTAGGGTTAGGGTTAGGTACATGCCATGCACAGCTGAGGTTTTGCGTTCCGTTTAGGGTTAGGTCTCCTAGGGTCAGGATTAGGGTTAGGGTTAGGGTTAGGGTTAGGGTTAGGGTTAGGTACATGCCATGCACAGCTGAGGTTTTGAGTTCCGTTTAGGGTTAGGTCTCTTAGGGTTAGGGTTAGGGTTAGGGTTAGGGTTAGGGTTAGGGTTAAGGTTAGGGTTAGGGTTAGGGTTAGGGTTAGGGTTACCTACATGCCATGCACAGCTGAGGTTTAGAGTTCCATTTAGGGTTAGGTCTCTTAGGGTTAGGGTTAGGGTTAGGGTTAGGGTTAGGGTTAGGGTTAAGGTTAGGGTTAGGGTTAGGGTTAGGGTTAGGGTTAGGTACATGCCATGCACAGCTGAGGTTTTGCGTTCCGTTTAGGGTTAGGTCTCCTAGGGTCAGGATTAGGGTTAGGGTTAGGGTTAGGGTTAGGGTTAGGGTTAGGTACATGCCATGCACAGCTGAGGTTTTGAGTTCCGTTTAGGGTTAGGTCTCTTAGGGTTAGGGTTAGGGTTAGGGTTAGGGTTAGGGTTAGGGTTAGGTACATGCCATGCACAGCTGAGGTTTAGAGTTCCGTTTAGGGATAGGCCTCTTAGGGTCAGGATTAGGGTTAGGGTTAGGGTTAGGGTTAGGGTTAGGGTTAGGGTTAGGGTTACGGTTAGGGTTAGGGTTAGGGTTAGGTACATGCCATGCACAGCTGAGGTTTTGCGTTCCGTTTAGGGTTAGGTCTCCTAGGGTCAGGATTAGGGTTAGGGTTAGGGTTAGGGTTAGGGTTAGGGTTAGGTACATGCCATGCACAGCTGAGGTTTTGAGTTCCGTTTAGGGTTAGGTCTCTTAGGGTTAGGGTTAGGGTTAGGGTTAGGGTTAGGGTTAGGTACATGCCATGCACAGCTGAGGTTTAGAGTTCCGTTTAGGGATAGGCCTCTTAGGGTCAGGATTAGGGTTAGGGTTAGGGTTAGGGTTAGGGTTAGGGTTAGGGTTAAGGTTAGGGTTAGGGTTAGGGTTAGGGTTAGGGTTAGGGTTAGGTACATGCCATGCACAGCTGAGGTTTTGCGTTCCGTTTAGGGTTAGGTCTCCTAGGGTCAGGATTAGGGTTAGGGTTAGGGTTAGGGTTAGGGTTAGGGTTAGGTACATGCCATGCACAGCTGAGGTTTTGAGTTCCGTTTAGGGTTAGGCCTCTTAGGGTTAGGGTTTGGGTTAGGGTTAGGGTTAGGGTTAGGGTTAAGGTTAGGGTTAAGGTTAGGGTTAGGGTTAGGGTTAGGTACATGCCATGCACAGCTGTGGTTTAGAGTTCCGTTTAGGGTTAGGTCTGTTAGGGTTAGGGTTAGGGTTAGGGTTAGGGTTAGGGTTAGGGTTACCTACATGCCATGCACAGCTGAGGTTTAGAGTTCCATTTAGGGTTAGGTCTCTTAGGGTTAGGGTTAGGGTTAGGGTTAGGGTTAGGGTTAGGGTTAAGGTTAGGGTTAGGGTTAGGGTTAGGGTTAGGGTTACGTACATGCCATGCACAGCTGAGGTTTTGCGTTCCGTTTAGGGTTAGGTCTCCTAGGGTCAGGATTAGGGTTAGGGTTAGGGTTAGGGTTAGGGTTAGGGTTAGGTACATGCCATGCACAGCTGAGGTTTAGAGTTCCGTTTAGGGATAGGCCTCTTAGGGTTAGGGTTAGGGTTAGGGTTAGGGTTAGGGTTAGGGTTAGGTACATGCCATGCACAGCTGAGGTTTAGAGTTCCGTTTAGGGATAGGCCTCTTAGGGTCAGGATTAGGGTTAGGGTTAGGGTTAGGGTTAGGGTTAGGGTTAGGGTTAGGGTTACGGTTAGGGTTAGGGTTAGGTTTTAGGTACATGCCATGCACAGCTGAGGTTTTGAGTTCCGTTTAGGGTTAGGCCTCTTAGGGTTACGGTTAGGGTTAGGGTTAGGGTTAGGGTTAGGGTTAGGGTTATGCTAATGCCATGCACAGCTGAGGTTTAGAGTTCCGTTTAGGGTTAGGCCTCTTAGGGTCAGGATTAGGGTTAGGGTTAGGGTTAGGGTTAGGGTTAGTTATAGGGTTACGTACATGCCATGCACAGCTGAGGTTTTGCGTTCCGTTTAGGGTTAGAACTCCTAGGGTCAGGATTAGGGTTAGGGTTAGGGTTAGGGTTAGGGTTAGGGTTAGGTACATGCCATGCACAGCTGAGGTTTTGAGTTCCGTGTAGGGTTAGGTCTCTTAGGGTTACGGTTAGGGTTAGGGTTAGGGTTAGGGTTAGGGTTAGATATAGGGTTACGTACATGCCATGCACAGCTGAGGTTTAAAGTTCCGTTTAGTGTTAGGTCTCTTAGGGTTACGGTTAGGGTTAGGGTTATGCACATGCCATGCACAGCTGAGGTTTAGAGTTCCGTTTAGGGTTAGGCCTCTTAGGGTCAGGATTAGGGTTAGGGTTAGGGTTAGGGTTAGGGTTAGGGTTAGGGTTAGGGTTAGGGTTAGGGTTAGGGTTAGGTACAGGCCATGCACAACTGAGGTTTTGAGTTTCGTTTAGGGTTAGGTCTCTTAGGGTCAGGGTTAGGGTTAGGGTTAGGGTTAGTGTAAGGGTTAGGGTTAGGGTTAGGGTTAGGGTTAGGGTTAGGGTCAGGATTAGGGTTAGGGTTAGGGTTAGGGTTAGGGTTAGGGTTAGGGTTAGGGTTAGGGTTAGGTACATGCCATGCACAGCTGAGGTTTTGAGTTCCGTTTAGGGTTAGGTCTCCTAGGGTTAGGGTTAGGGTTAGGGTTAGGGTTAGGGTTAGGGTTAGGGTTAGGGTTAGGGTTAGGGTTATGCACATGCAATGCACAGCTGAGGTTTAGAGTTCCGTTTAGGGTTAGGCCTCTTAGGGTCAGGATTAGGGTTAGGGTTAGGGTTAGGGTTAGGGTTAGGGTTAGGGTTAGGATTAGGGTTAGGGTTAGGGTTAGTGTTAGGTACATGCTATGCACAGCTGAGGTTTAGAGATCCGTTTAGGGTTAGGTCTCCTAGGGTTAGGGTTAGGGTTAGGGTTAGGGTTAGGGTTAGGGTTAGGGTTAGGGTTAGGGTTAGGGTTAGGGTTAGGGTTAGGGTTAGGTACATGCCATGCACAGCTGAGGTTTTGAGTTCCGTTTAGGGTTAGGTCTCCTAGGGTTAGGGTTAGGGTTAGGGTTAGGGTTAGGGTTAGGGTTAGGGTTAGGGTTAGGGTTAGGGTTAGGGTTAGGATTAGGGTTAGGGTTAGGGTTAGTGTTAGGTACATGCTATGCACAGCTGAGGTTTAGAGTTCCGTTTAGGGTTAGGTCTCTTAGCGTTAGGGTTAGGGTTAGGGTTAGGGTTAGGGTTAGGGTTAGGGTTAGGGTTAGGGTTAGGGTTAGGTTTAGGGTTAGGGTTAGGTACATGCCATGCACAGCTGAAGGTTTTGAGTTCCGTTTAGGGTTAGAACTCCTAGGGTTAGGGTTAGGGTTAGGGTTAGGGTTAGGGTTAGGGTTAGATTTAGGCTTAGGGTTAGGGGTAGGCTTAGGGTTTGGGTTAGGTACATGCCATGCACAGCTGAGGTTTTGAGTTCCATTTAGGGTTAGGCCTCTTAGGGTTAGGGTTTTGGTTAGGGTTAGGGTTAGGGTTAGGGTTAAGGTTAGGGTTAAGTTTAGGGTTAGGGTTAGGGTTAGGTACATGCCATGCACAGCTGAGGTTTAGAGTTCCGTTTAGGGTTAGGTCTCTTAGGGTTAGGGTTAGGGTTAGGGTTAGGGTTAGTGTTAGGGTTAGGGTTAGGGTTAGGGTTAGGGTTAGGGTTAGGGTTAGGGTTAGGTACATGCCATGCACAGCTGAGGTTTAGAGTTCCGTTTAGGGTTAGGTCTCCTAGGGTTAGGGTTAGGGTTAGGGTTAGGGTTAGGGTTAGGGTTAGGGTTAGGGTTAGGTACATGCCATGCACAGCTGAGGTTTAGAG
>NW_026599610.1:1282500-1285000 GCF_023634155.1 Falco peregrinus
GTTTTGAGTTCCGTTTAGGGTTAGAACTCCTAGGGTTAGGGTTAGGGTTAGGGTTAGGGTTAGGGTTAGGGTTAGGGTTAGGTACATGCCATGCACAGCTGAGGTTTTGAGTTCCGTGTAGGGTTAGGTCTCTTAGGGTTACGGTTAGGGTTAGGGTTAGGGTTAGGGTTAGGGTTAGATATAGGGTTACGTACATGCCATGCACAGCTGAGGTTTAAAGTTCCGTTTAGTGTTAGGTCTCTTAGGGTTACGGTTAGGGTTAGGGTTATGCACATGCCATGCACAGCTGAGGTTTAGAGTTCCGTTTAGGGTTAGGCCTCTTAGGGTCAGGATTAGGGTTAGGGTTAGGGTTAGGGTTAGGGTTAGGGTTAGGGTTAGGGTTAGGGTTAGGGTTAGGGTTAGGTACAGGCCATGCACAACTGAGGTTTTGAGTTCCGTTTAGGGTTAGGTCTCTTAGGGTCAGGGTTAGGGTTAGGGTTAGGGTTAGTGTAAGGGTTAGGGTTAGGGTTAGGGTTAGGGTTAGGGTCAGGATTAGGGTTAGGGTTAGGGTTAGGGTTAGGGTTAGGGTTAGGGTTAGGGTTAGGGTTAGGTACATGCCATGCACAGCTGAGGTTTTGAGTTCCGTTTAGGGTTAGGTCTCCTAGGGTTAGGGTTAGGGTTAGGGTTAGGGTTAGGGTTAGGGTTAGGGTTAGGGTTAGGGTTAGGGTTAGGGTTATGCACATGCAATGCACAGCTGAGGTTTAGAGTTCCGTTTAGGGTTAGGCCTCTTAGGGTCAGGATTAGGGTTAGGGTTAGGGTTAGGGTTAGGGTTAGGGTTAGGGTTAGGGTTAGGATTAGGGTTAGGGTTAGGGTTAGTGTTAGGTACATGCTATGCACAGCTGAGGTTTAGAGATCCGTTTAGGGTTAGGTCTCCTAGGGTTAGGGTTAGGGTTAGGGTTAGGGTTAGGGTTAGGGTTAGGGTTAGGGTTAGGGTTAGGGTTAGGGTTAGGGTTAGGGTTAGGTACATGCCATGCACAGCTGAGGTTTTGAGTTCCGTTTAGGGTTAGGTCTCCTAGGGTTAGGGTTAGGGTTAGGGTTAGGGTTAGGGTTAGGGTTAGGGTTAGGGTTAGGGTTAGGGTTAGGATTAGGGTTAGGGTTAGGGTTAGTGTTAGGTACATGCTATGCACAGCTGAGGTTTAGAGTTCCGTTTAGGGTTAGGTCTCTTAGCGTTAGGGTTAGGGTTAGGGTTAGGGTTAGGGTTAGGGTTAAGGTTAGGGTTAAGGTTAGGGTTAGGGTTAGGGTTAGGTACATGCCATGCACAGCTGAGGTTTAGAGTTCCGTTTAGGGTTAGGTCTGTTAGGGTTAGGGTTAGGGTTAGGGTTAGGGTTAGGGTTAGGGTTACCTACATGCCATGCACAGCTGAGGTTTAGAGTTCCATTTAGGGTTAGGCCTCTTAGGGTCAGGATTAGGGTTAGGGTTAGGGTTAGGGTTAGGGTTAAGGTTAGGGTTAGGGTTAGGTACATGCCATGCACAGCTGAAGGTTTTGAGTTCCGTTTAGGGTTAGAACTCCTAGGGTTAGGGTTAGGTTTAGGGTTAGGGTTAGGGTTAGGTTTAGGCTTAGGGTTAGGGTTAGGCTTAGGGTTAGGGTTAGGTACATGCCATGCACAGCTGAGGTTTTGAGTTCCATTTAGGGTTAGGCCTCTTTGGGTTAGGGTTTGGGTTAGGGTTAGGGTTAGGGTTAGGTTTAAGGTTAGGGTTAAGGTTAGGGTTAGGGTTAGGGTTAGGTACATGCCATGCACAGCTGAGGTTTAGAGTTCCGTTTAGGGTTAGGTCTCTTAGGGTTAGGGTTAGGGTTAGGGTTAGGGTTAGGGTTAGGGTTAGGGTTAGGGTTAGGGTTAGGGTTAGGGTTAGGGTTAGGTACATGCCATGCACAGCTGAGGTTTAGAGTTCCGTTTAGGGTTAGGTCTCCTAGGGTTAGGGTTAGGGTTAGGGTTAGGGTTAGGGTTAGGGTTAGGGTTAGGTACATGCCATGCACAGCTGAGGTTTAGAGTTCCGTTTAGGGTTAGGTCTCTTAGGGTTACGGTTAAGGGTTACGGTTAGGGTTAGGGTTAGGGTTAGGGTTAGGGTTAGGGTTAGGTACATGCCATGCACAGCTGAGGTTTTGAGTTCCGTTTAGGGTTAGGCCTCTTAGGGTCAGGATTAGGGTTAGGGTTAGGGTTAGGGTTAGGGTTAGGTCTCTTAGGGTTAGGGTTAGGGTTAGGGTTAGGGTTAGGGTTAGGGTTAGGGTTAGGGTTAGGGTTAGGGTTAGGTACATGCCATGCACAGCTGAAGGTTTTGAGTTCCGTTTAGGGTTAGAACTCCTAGGGTTAGGGTTAGGGTTAGGGTTAGGGTTAGGCTTAGGGTTAGGGTTAGGCTTAGGGTGAGGGTTAGGTACATGCCATGCACAGCTGAGGTTTTGAGTTCCATTTAGGGTTAGGCCTCTTAGGGTTAGGGTTTGGGTTAGGGTTAGGGTTAGGGTTAG
>NW_026599610.1:1305000-1310000 GCF_023634155.1 Falco peregrinus
TGCCATGCACAGCTGAGGTTTTGAGTTCCGTTTAGGGTTAGGTCTCCTAGGGTTAGGGTTAGGGTTAGGGTTAGGGTTAGGGTTAGGGTTAGGGTTAGGGTTAGGGTTATGCACATGAAATGCACAGCTGAGGTTTAGAGTTCCGTTTAGGGTTAGGCCTCTTAGGGTCAGGATTAGGGATAGGGTTAGGGTTAGGGTTAGGGTTAGGGTTAGGGTTAGGGTTAGGGTTAGGGTTAGGATTAGGGTTAGGGTTAGGGTTAGTGTTAGGTACATGCTATGCACGGCTGAGGTTTAGAGTTCCGTTTAGGGTTAGAACTCCTAGGGTTAGGGTTAGGGTTAGGGTTAGGGTTAGGGTTAGGCTTAGGCTTAGGGTTAGGGTTAGGGTTAGGGTTAGGGTTAGGTACATGCCATGCACAGCTGAGGTTTTGAGTTCCATTTAGGGTTAGGCCTCTTAGGGTTAGGGTTTGGGTTAGGGTTAGGGTTAGGGTTAGGGTTAAGGTTAGGGTTAAGGTTAGGGTTAGGGTTAGGGTTAGGTACATGCCATGCACAGCTGAGGTTTAGAGTTCCGTTTAGGGTTAGGTCTCTTAGGGTTAGGGTTAGGGTTAGGGTTAGGGTTAGGGTTAGGGTTAGGTACATGCCATGCACAGCTGAGGTTTTGAGTTCCGTTTAGGGTTAGGTCTCCTAGGGTTAGGGTTAGGGTTAGGGTTAGGGTTAGGGTTAGGGTTAGGGTTAGGGTTATGCACATGCAATGCACAGCTGAGGTTTATAGTTCCGTTTAGGGTTAGGCCTCTTAGGGTCAGGATTAGGGTTAGGGTTAGGGTTAGGGTTAGGGTTAGGGTTAGGGTTAGGGTTAGGGTTAGGGTTAGGGTTAGGGTTAGGGTTAGGGTTAGGGTTAGGATTAGGGTTAGGGTTAGGGTTAGTGTTAGGTACATGCTATGCACAGCTGAGGTTTAGAGTTCCGTTTAGGGTTAGGTCTCTTAGGGTTAGGGTTAGGGTTAGGGTTAGGGTTAGGGTTAGGGTTAGGGTTAGGGTTAGGGTTAGGGTTAGGTTTAGGGTTAGGGTTAGGTACATGCCATGCACAGCTGAAGGTTTTGAGTTCCGTTTAGGGTTAGAACTCCTAGGGTTAGGGTTAGGGTTAGGGTTAGGGTTAGGGTTAGATTTAGGCTTAGGGTTAGGGGTAGGCTTAGGGTTTGGGTTAGGTACATGCCATGCACAGCTGAGGTTTTGAGTTCCATTTAGGGTTAGGCCTCTTAGGGTTAGGGTTTGGGTTAGGGTTAGGGTTAGGGTTAGGGTTAAGGTTAGGGTTAAGTTTAGGGTTAGGGTTAGGGTTAGGTACATGCCATGCACAGCTGAGGTTTAGAGTTCCGTTTAGGGTTAGGTCTCTTAGGGTTAGGGTTAGGGTTAGGGTTAGGGTTAGGGTTAGGGTTAGGGTTAGGGTTAGGTACATGCCATGCACAGCTGAGGTTTAGAGTTCCGTTTAGGGTTAGGTCTCCTAGGGTTAGGGTTAGGGTTAGGGTTAGGGTTAGGGTTAGGGTTAGGGTTAGGTACATGCCATGCACAGCTGAGGTTTAGAGTTCCATTTAGGGTTAGGTCTCTTAGGGTTACGGTTAAGGGTTACGGTTAGGGTTAGGGTTAGGGTTAGGGTTAGGGTTAGGTACATGCAAAGCACAGCTGAGGTTTTGAGTTCCGTTTAGGGTTAGGTCTCTTAGGGTCAGGGTTAGGGTTAGGGTTAGGGTTAGGGTTAGGGTTAGGGTTAGGGTTAGGGTTAGGGTTAGGGTTAGGGTTAGGGTTAGGGTTAGGGTTAGGGTTAGGGTTAGGGTTAGGGTTAGGGCTAGGATTAGGGTTAGGGTTAGGGTTAGTGTTAGGTACATGCCATGCACAGCTGAGGTTTAGAGTTCCGTTTAGGGTTAGGTCTCTTAGGGTTAGGGTTAGGGTTAGGGTTAGGGTTAGGGTTAGGGTTAGGGTTAGGGTTAGGGTTAGGGTTAGGGTTAGGGTTAGGGTTAGGGTTAGGTACATGCCATGCACAGCTGAAGGTTTTGAGTTCCGTTTAGGGTTAGAACTCCTAGGGTTAGGGTTAGGGTTAGGGTTAGGGTTAGGGTTAGGTACATGCCATGCACAGCTGAGGTTTTGAGTTCCGTTTAGGGTTAGGTCTCTTAGGGTTAGGGTTAGGGTTAGGGTTAGGGTTAGGGTTAGGGTTAGGGTTAGGGTTAGGGTTAGGTACATGCCATGCACAGCTGAGGTTTTGAGTTCCGTTTAGGGTTAGGTCTCCTAGGGTTAGGGTTAGGGTTAGGGTTACCTACATGCCATGCACAGCTGAGGTTTAGAGTTCCGTTTAGGGTTAGGTCTATTAGGGTTAGGGTTAGGGTTAGGGTTAGGGTTAGGGTTAGGGTTAGGGTTAGGGTTAGGGTTAGGGTTAGGGTTAGGGATACGTACATGCCATGCACAGCTGAGGTTTAGAGTTCCGTTTAGGGATAGGCCTCTTAGGGTCAGGATTAGGGTTAGGGTTATGGTTAGGGTTAGGGTTAGGGTTAGGGTTACGGTTAGGGTTAGGGTTACGGTTAGGGTTAGGGTTAGGGTTAGGTACATGCCATGCACAGCTGAGGTTTAGAGCTCCGTTTAGGGTTAGGCCTCTTAGGGTTAGGGTTAGGGTTAGGGTTAGGGTTAGGGTTAGGGTTAGGGTTAGGGTTATGTACATGCCATGCACAGCTGAGGTTTTGTGTTCTGTTTAGGGTTAGGTGTCCTAGGGTTAGGGTTAGGGTTAGGGTTAGGGTTAGGGTTAGGGTTATGCACATGAAATGCACAGCTGAGGTTTAGAGTTCCGTTTAGGGTTAGGCCTCTTAGGGTCAGGATTAGTGTTAGGGTTAAGGTTAGGGTTAGGGTTAGGGTTAGGGTTAGGGTTAGGGTTAGGGTTAGGTTTAGGGTTAGGGTTAGGGTTAGGTACATGCCATGCACAGCTGAGGTTTAGAGTTCCGTTTAGGGTTAGGTCTCTTAGGGTCAGGATTAGGGTTAGGGTTAGGGTTAGGGTTAGGGTTAGGGTTAGGGTTAAGGTTAGGGTTAGGGTTAGGGTTAGGGTTAGGGTTAGGGTTAGGGTTAGGTACATGCCATGCACAGCTGAGGTTTTGAGTTCCGTTTAGGGTTAGGTCTCCTAGGGTTAGGGTTAGGGTTAGGGTTAGGGTTAGGGTTAGGGTTAGGGTTAGGGTTAGGGTTAGGGTTAGGGTTATGCACATGCAACGCACAGCTGAGGTTTAGAGTTCCGTTTAGGGTGTAGGTCTCTTAGATTCAGGGTTAGGGTTAGGGTTAGGGTTAGGGTTAGGGTTAGGGTTAGGGTTAGGGTTAGGGTTAGGGTTAGGGTTAGGGTTAGGGTTAGGGTTAACTACATGCCATGCACAGCTGAGGTTTAGAGCTCCGTTTAGGGTTAGGTCTCTTAGGGTTAGGGTTAGGGTTAGGGTTAGGGTTAGGGTTAGGGTTAGGGTTAGGTACATGCCATGCACAGCTGAGGTTTTGAGTTCCGTTTAGGGTTAGGTCTCCTAGGGTTAGGGTTAGGGTTAGGGTTAGGGTTAGGGTTAGGGTTAGGGTTAGGGTTAGGGTTATGCACATGAAATGCACAGCTGAGGTTTAGAGTTCCGTTTAGGGTTAGGCCTCTTAGGGTCAGGATTAGGGATAGGGTTAGGGTTAGGGTTAGGGTTAGGGTTAGGGTTAGGGTTAGGGTTAGGGTTAGGATTAGGGTTAGGGTTAGGGTTAGTGTTAGGTACATGCTATGCACGGCTGAGGTTTAGAGTTCCGTTTAGGGTTAGAACTCCTAGGGTTAGGGTTAGGGTTAGGGTTAGGGTTAGGGTTAGGCTTAGGCTTAGGGTTAGGGTTAGGGTTAGGGTTAGGGTTAGGTACATGCCATGCACAGCTGAGGTTTTGAGTTCCATTTAGGGTTAGGCCTCTTAGGGTTAGGGTTTGGGTTAGGGTTAGGGTTAGGGTTAGGGTTAAGGTTAGGGTTAAGGTTAGGGTTAGGGTTAGGGTTAGGTACATGCCATGCACAGCTGAGGTTTAGAGTTCCGTTTAGGGTTAGGTCTCTTAGGGTTAGGGTTAGGGTTAGGGTTAGGGTTAGGGTTAGGGTTAGGTACATGCCATGCACAGCTGAGGTTTTGAGTTCCGTTTAGGGTTAGGTCTCCTAGGGTTAGGGTTAGGGTTAGGGTTAGGGTTAGGGTTAGGGTTAGGGTTAGGGTTATGCACATGCAATGCACAGCTGAGGTTTATAGTTCCGTTTAGGGTTAGGCCTCTTAGGGTCAGGATTAGGGTTAGGGTTAGGGTTAGGGTTAGGGTTAGGGTTAGGGTTAGGGTTAGGGTTAGGGTTAGGGTTAGGGTTAGGGTTAGGGTTAGGGTTAGGATTAGGGTTAGGGTTAGGGTTAGTGTTAGGTACATGCTATGCACAGCTGAGGTTTAGAGTTCCGTTTAGGGTTAGGTCTCTTAGGGTTAGGGTTAGGGTTAGGGTTAGGGTTAGGGTTAGGGTTAGGGTTAGGGTTAGGGTTAGGGTTAGGTTTAGGGTTAGGGTTAGGTACATGCCATGCACAGCTGAAGGTTTTGAGTTCCGTTTAGGGTTAGAACTCCTAGGGTTAGGGTTAGGGTTAGGGTTAGGGTTAGGGTTAGATTTAGGCTTAGGGTTAGGGGTAGGCTTAGGGTTTGGGTTAGGTACATGCCATGCACAGCTGAGGTTTTGAGTTCCATTTAGGGTTAGGCCTCTTAGGGTTAGGGTTTGGGTTAGGGTTAGGGTTAGGGTTAGGGTTAAGGTTAGGGTTAAGTTTAGGGTTAGGGTTAGGGTTAGGTACATGCCATGCACAGCTGAGGTTTAGAGTTCCGTTTAGGGTTAGGTCTCTTAGGGTTAGGGTTAGGGTTAGGGTTAGGGTTAGGGTTAGGGTTAGGGTTAGGGTTAGGTACATGCCATGCACAGCTGAGGTTTAGAGTTCCGTTTAGGGTTAGGTCTCCTAGGGTTAGGGTTAGGGTTAGGGTTA
>NW_026599610.1:1322500-1325000 GCF_023634155.1 Falco peregrinus
TTAGGGTTAGGGTTAGGGTTAGGGTTAGGGTTAGGGTTAGGGTTAGGATTAGGGTTAGGGTTAGGGTTAGTGTTAGGTACATGCCATGCACAGATGAGGTTTAGAGTTCCGTTTAGGGTTAGGTCTCTTATGGTTAGAATTAGGGTTAGGGTTAGGGTTAGGGTTAGGGTTAGGGTTAGGGTTAGGTACATGCCATGCACAGCTGAAGGTTTTGAGTTCCGTTTAGGGTTAGAACTCCTAGGGTTAGGGTTAGGGTTAGGGTTAGGGTTAGGGTTAGGGTTAGGCTTAGGGTTAGGGTTAGGCTTAGGGTTAGGGTTAGGTACATGCCATGCACAGCTGAGGTTTTGAGTTCCATTTAGGGTTAGGCCTCTTAGGGTTAGGGTTTGGGTTAGGGTTAGGGTTAGGGTTAGGGTTAAGGTTAGGGTTAAGGTTAGGGTTAGGGTTAGGGTTAGGTACATGCCATGCACAGCTGAGGTTTAGAGTTCCGTTTAGGGTTAGGTCTCTTACGGTTAGGGTTAGGGTTAGGGTTAGGGTTAGGGTTATGTACATGCCATGCACAGCTGAGGTTAGGGTTAGGGTTAGGGTTAGGGTTAGGGTTAGGGTTAGGGTTAGGGTTACCTACATGCCATGCACAGCTGAGGTTTAGAGTTCCGTTTAGGGTTAGGTCTATTAGGGTTAGGGTTAGGGTTAGGGTTAGGGTTAGGGTTAGGGTTAGGCTTAGGGTTAGGGTTAGGGTTACGTACATGCCATGCACAGCTGAGGTTTAGAGTTCCGTTTAGGGATAGGCCTCTTAGGGTCAGGATTAGGGTTAGGGTTATGGTTAGGGTTAGGGTTAGGGTTAGGGTTAGGGTTACGGTTAGGGTTAGGGTTACGGTTAGGGTTAGGGTTAGGGTTAGGTACATGCCATGCACAGCTGAGGTTTAGAGCTCCGTTTAGGGTTAGGCCTCTTAGGGTTAGGGTTAGGGTTAGGGTTAGGGTTAGGGTTAGGGTTAGGGTTAGGGTTAGGGTTAGGTACATGCCATGCACAGCTGAGGTTTAGAGTTCCGTTTAGGGTTAGGTCTTTTAGGGTTAGGGTTAGGGTTAGGGTTAGGGTTAGGGTTAGGGTTAGGTACATGCCATGCACAGCTGAGGTTTTGAGTTCCGTTTAGGGTTAGGTCTCCTAGGGTTAGGGTTAGGGTTAGGGTTAGGGTTAGGGTTAGGGTTAGGGTTAGGGTTAGGGTTAGGGTTAGGGTTATGCACATGCAATGCACAGCTGAGGTTTAGAGTTCCGTTTAGGGTTAGGCCTCTTAGGGTCAGGATTAGGGTTAGGGTTAGGGTTAGGGTTAGGGTTAGGGTTAGGGTTAGGATTAGGGTTAGGGTTAGGGTTAGTGTTAGGTACATGCTATGCACAGCTGAGGTTTTGCGTTCCGTTTAGGGTTAGGTCTCCTAGGGTCAGGATTAGGGTTAGGGTTAGGGTTAGGGTTAGGGTTAGGGTTAGGTACATGCCATGCACAGCTGAGGTTTTGAGTTCCGTTTAGGGTTAGGTCTCTTAGGGTTAGGGTTAGGGTTAGGGTTAGGGTTAGGGTTAGGGTTAAGGTTAGGGTTAGGGTTAGGGTTAGGGTTAGGGTTACCTACATGCCATGCACAGCTGAGGTTTAGAGTTCCATTTAGGGTTAGGTCTCTTAGGGTTAGGGTTAGGGTTAGGGTTAGGGTTAGGGTTAGGGTTAAGGTTAGGGTTAGGGTTAGGGTTAGGGTTAGGGTTAGGTACATGCCATGCACAGCTGAGGTTTTGCGTTCCGTTTAGGGTTAGGTCTCCTAGGGTCAGGATTAGGGTTAGGGTTAGGGTTAGGGTTAGGGTTAGGGTTAGGTACATGCCATGCACAGCTGAGGTTTTGAGTTCCGTTTAGGGTTAGGTCTCTTAGGGTTAGGGTTAGGGTTAGGGTTAGGGTTAGGGTTAGGGTTAGGTACATGCCATGCACAGCTGAGGTTTAGAGTTCCGTTTAGGGATAGGCCTCTTAGGGTCAGGATTAGGGTTAGGGTTAGGGTTAGGGTTAGGGTTACGGTTAGGGTTAGGGTTAGGGTTAGGTACATGCCATGCACAGCTGAGGTTTTGCGTTCCGTTTAGGGTTAGGTCTCCTAGGGTCAGGATTAGGGTTAGGGTTAGGGTTAGGGTTAGGGTTAGGGTTAGGTACATGCCATGCACAGCTGAGGTTTTGAGTTCCGTTTAGGGTTAGGTCTCTTAGGGTTAGGGTTAGGGTTAGGGTTAGGGTTAGGGTTAGGGTTAGGTACATGCCATGCACAGCTGAGGTTTAGAGTTCCGTTTAGGGATAGGCCTCTTAGGGTCAGGATTAGGGTTAGGGTTAGGGTTAGGGTTAGGGTTAGGGTTAGGGTTAAGGTTAGGGTTAGGGTTAGGGTTAGGGTTAGGGTTAGGTACATGCCATGCACAGCTGAGGTTTTGCGTTCCGTTTAGGGTTAGGTCTCCTAGGGTCAGGATTAGGGTTAGGGTTAGGGTTAGGGTTAG
>NW_026599610.1:1342500-1345000 GCF_023634155.1 Falco peregrinus
TACGTACATGCCATGCACAGCTGAGGTTTTGCGTTCCGTTTAGGGTTAGGTCTCCTAGGGTCAGGATTAGGGTTAGGGTTAGGGTTAGGGTTAGGGTTAGGTACATGCCATGCACAGCTGAGGTTTTGAGTTCCGTTTAGGGTTAGGTCTCTTAGGGTTAGGGTTAGGGTTAGGGTTAGGGTTAGGGTTAGGGTTAGGTACATGCCATGCACAGCTGAGGTTTAGAGTTCCGTTTAGGGATAGGCCTCTTAGGGTCAGGATTAGGGTTAGGGTTAGGGTTAGGGTTAGGGTTAGGGTTTGGGTTAGGGTTACGGTTAGGGTTAGGGTTAGGGTTAGGGTTAGGGTTAAGATTAGGGTTAGGGTTAGGGTTAGGGTTAGGGTTAGGTACATGCCATGCACAGCTAAGGTTTTGAGTTCCGTTTAGGGTTAGGTCTCCTAGGGTTAGGGTTAGGGTTAGGGTTAGGGTTAGGGTTACGGTTATGCACATGCAATGCACATCTGAGGTTTAGAGTTCCGTTTAGGGTTAGGCCTCTTAGGGTCAGGATTAGGGTTAGGGTTAGGGTTAGGGTTAGGGTTAGGGTTAGGGTTAGGGTTAGGGTTAGGGTTAGGGTTACCTACATGCCATGCACAGCTGAGGTTTAGAGCTCCGTTTAGGGTTAGGTCTCTTAGGGTTAGGGTTAGGGTTAGGGTTAGGGTTAGGGTTAGGTACATGCCATGCACAGCTGAGGTTTTGAGTTCCGTTTAGGGTTAGGTCTCCTAGGGTTAGGGTTAGGGTTAGGGTTAGGGTTAGGGTTAGGGTTAGTGTTAGGGTTAGGGTTATGCACATGCAATGCACAGCTGAGGTTTAGAGTTCCGTTTAGGGTTAGGCCTCTTAGGGTCAGGATTAGGGTTAGGGTTAGGGTTAGGGTTAGGGTTAGGGTTAGGGTTAGGGTTAGGGTTAGGGTTAGGATTAGGGTTAGGGTTAGGGTTAGTGTTAGGTACATGCTATGCACAGCTGAGGTTTAGAGTTCCGTTTAGGGTTAGGTCTCTTAGGGTTAGGGTTAGGGTTAGGGTTAGGGTTAGGGTTAGGGTTAGGGTTAGGGTTAGGGTTAGGGTTAGGGTTAGGGTTAGGGTTAGGGTTAGGTACATGCTATGCACAGCTGAAGGTTTTGAGTTCCGTTTAGGGTTAGAACTCCTAGGGTTAGGGTTAGGGTTAGGGTTAGGGTTAGGGTTAGGCTTAGGCTTAGGGTTAGGGTTAGGCTTAGGGTTAGGGTTAGGTACATGCGATGCACAGCTGAGGTTTTGAGTTCCATTTAGGGTTAGGCCTCTTAGGGTTAGGGTTTGGGTTAGGGTTAGGGTTAGGGTTAGGGTTAGGGTTAGGGTTAGGGTTAGGGTTAGGTACATGCCATGCACAGCTGAGGTTTAGAGTTCCGTTTAGGGTTAGGTCTCCTAGGGTTACGGTTAGGGTTAGGGTTAGGGTTAGGGTTAGGGTTAGGGTTAGGGTTAGGTACATGACATGCACAGCTGAGGTTTACAGTTCCATTTAGGGTTAGGTCTCTTAGGGTTACGGTTAAGGGTTACGGTTAGGGTTAGGGTTAGGGTTAGGGTTAGGGTTAGGGTTAGGGTTAGGGTTAGGGTTAGGGTTAGGGTTAGGGTTAGGGTTACGGTTACGGTTAGGGTTAGGGTTACGGTTAGGGTTACCTACATGCCATGCACAGCTGAGGTTTAGAGCTCCGTTTAGGGTTAGGCCTCTTAGGGTTAGGGTTAGGGTTAGGGTTAGGGTTAGGGTTAGGGTTAGGGTTACTTACATGCCATGCACAGCTGAGGTTTAGAGTTGCGTTTAGGGTTAGGCCTCTTAGGGTCAGGATTAGGGTTAGGTTTAGGGTTAGGGTTAGGGTTACGTTTAGGGTTAGGGTTAGGGTTAGGGTTATGTACATGCCATGCACAGCTGAGGTTTAGAGTTCCGTTTAGGGATAGGCCTTTTAGGGTCAGGATTAGGGTTAGGGTTAGGTTTAGGGTTAGGGTTAGGGTTAGGGTTAGGGTTAGGGTTAGGGTTAGGGTTAGGGTTAGGTACATGCCATGCACAACTGAGGTTTTGAGTTCCGTTTAGGGTTAGGTCTCCTAGGGTTAGGGTTAGGGTTAGGGTTAGGGTTAGGGTTAGGGTTAGGGTTAGGGTTACGTACATGCCATGCACAGCTGAGGTTTTGCGTTCCGTTTAGGGTTAGGTCTCCTAGGGTCAGGATTAGGGTTAGGGTTAGGGTTAGGGTTAGGTACATGCCATGCACAGCTGAGGTTTTGAGTTCCGTTTAGGGTTAGGTCTCCTAGGGTTACGGTTAGGGTTAGGGTTAGGGTTAAGGTTAGGGTTAAGGTTAGGGTTAGGGTTAGGGTTAGGTACATGCCATGCACAGCTGTGGTTTAGAGTTCCGTTTAGGGTTAGGTCTGTTAGGGTTAGGGTTAGGGTTAGGGTTAGGGTTAGGGTTAGGGTTACCTACATGCCATGCACAGCTGAGGTTTAGAGTTC
>NW_026599610.1:1362500-1365000 GCF_023634155.1 Falco peregrinus
GGGTTAGGTACATGCCATGCACAGCTGAGGTTTTGAGTTCCATTTAGGGTTAGGCCTCTTAGGGTTAGGGTTAGGGTTAGGGTTAGGGTTAGGGTTAGGGTAAAGGTTAGGGTTAAGGTTAGGGTTAGGGTTAGGGTTAGGTACATGCCATGCACAGCTGAGGTTTTGAGTTCCGTTTAGGGTTAGGTCTCCTAGGGTTAGGGTTAGGGTTAGGGTTAGGGTTAGGGTTATGCACATGAAATGCACAGCTGAGGTTTAGAGTTCCGTTTAGGGTTAGGCCTCTTAGCGTCAGGATTAGGGTTAGGGTTAGGGTTAGGGTTAGGGTTAGGGTTAGGCTTAGGGTTAGGCTTAGGGTTAGGGTTAGGTACATGCCATGCACAGCTGAGGTTTAGAGTTCCGTTTAGGGTTAGGTCTCTTAGGGTTAGGGTTAGGGTTAGGGTTAGGGTTAGGGTTAAGGTTAGGGTTAGGGTTAGGGTTAGGGTTAGGGTTAGGTACATGCCATGCACAGCTGAGGTTTTGAGTTCCGTTTAGGGTTAGGTCTCCTAGGGTTAGGGTTAGGGTTAGGGTTAGGGTTAGGGTTAGGGTTAGGGTTAGGGTTACGTACATGCCATGCACAGATGAGGTTTAGAGCTCCGTTTAGGGATAGGCCTCTTAGGGTCAGGATTAGGGTTAGGGTTATGGTTAGGGTTAGGGTTAGGGTTAGGGTTAGGTACATGCCATGCACAGCTGAGGTTTTGAGTTCCGTTTAGGGTTAGGTGTCCTAGGGTTAGGGTTAGGGTTAGGGTTAGGGTTAGGGTTAGGGTTATGCACATGAAATGCACAGCTGAGGTTTAGAGTTCCGTTTAGGGTTAGGCCTCTTAGGGTCAGGATTAGTGTTAGGGTTAAGGTTAGGGTTAGGGTTAGGGTTAGGGTTAGGGTTAGGGTTAGGGTTAGGGTTAGGGTTAGGGTTAGGGTTAGGGTTAGGTACATGCCATGCACAGCTGAGGTTTTGAGTTCCGTTTAGGGTTAGAACTCCTTGGGTTAGGGTTAGGGTTAGGGTTAGGGTTAGGGTTAGGGTTAGGCTTAGGGTTAGGGTTAGGCTTAGGGTTAGGGTTAGGTACATGCCATGCACAGCTGAGGTTTTGAGTTCCATTTAGGGTTAGGCCTCTTAGGGTTAGGGTTAGGGTTAGGGTTAGGGTTAGGGTTAGGGTTAGGGTTAGGGTTAGGGTTAGGGTTAGGTACATGCCATGCACAGCTGAGGTTTAGAGTTCCGTTTAGGGTTAGGTCTGTTAGGGTTAGGGTTAGGGTTAGGGTTAGGGTTAGGGTTACCTACATGCCATGCACAGCTGAGGTTTAGAGTTCCATTTAGGGTTAGGTCTCTTAGGGTTAGGGTTAGGGTTAGGGTTAGGGTTAGGGTTAGGGTTAAGATTAGGGTTAGGGTTAGGGTTAGGGTTAGGGTTAGGTACATGCCATGCACAGCTAAGGTTTTGAGTTCCGTTTAGGGTTAGGTCTCCTAGGGTTAGGGTTAGGGTTAGGGTTAGGCTTAGGGTTACGGTTATGCACATGCAATGCACATCTGAGGTTTAGAGTTCCGTTTAGGGTTAGGCCTCTTAGGGTCAGGATTAGGGTTAGGGTTAGGGTTAGGGTTAGGGTTAGGGTTAGGGTTAGGGTTAGGGTTAGGGTTAGGGTTACCTACATGCCATGCACAGCTGAGGTTTAGAGCTCCGTTTAGGGTTAGGTCTCTTAGGGTTAGGGTTAGGGTTAGGGTTAGGGTTAGGGTTAGGTACATGCCATGCACAGCTGAGGTTTTGAGTTCCGTTTAGGGTTAGGTCTCCTAGGGTTAGGGTTAGGGTTAGGGTTAGGGTTAGGGTTAGGGTTAGGGTTAGGGTTATGCACATGCAATGCACAGCTGAGGTTTAGAGTTCCGTTTAGGGTTAGGCCTCTTAGGGTCAGGATTAGGGTTAGGGTTAGGGTTAGGGTTAGGGTTAGGGTTAGGGTTA
This sequence comes from Falco peregrinus, assembly GCF_023634155.1. NCBI lineage: Eukaryota > Metazoa > Chordata > Aves > Falconiformes > Falconidae > Falco > Falco peregrinus. The sequence continues at coordinate 1,364,480 of NW_026599610.1, forward strand.
GGGTTAGGGTTAGGATTAGGGTTAGGGTTAGGGTTAGTGTTAGGTACATGCTATGCACAGCTGAGGTTTAGAGTTCCGTTTAGGGTTAGGTCTCTTAGCGTTAGGGTTAGGGTTAGGGTTAGGGTTAGGGTTAGGGTTAGGGTTAGGGTTAGGGTTAGGGTTAGGGTTAGGTACATGCTATGCACAGCTGAAGGTTTTGAGTTCCGTTTAGGGTTAGAACTCCTAGGGTTAGGGTTAGGGTTAGGGTTAGGGTTAGGGTTAGGCTTAGGCTTAGGGTTAGGGTTAGGCTTAGGGTTAGGGTTAGGTACATGCCATGCACAGCTGAGGTTTTGAGTTCCATTTAGGGTTAGGCCTCTTAGGGTTAGGGTTTGGGTTAGGGTTAGGGTTAGGGTTAGGGTTAGGGTTAGGGTTAGGGTTAGGGTTAGGGTTAGGTACATGCCATGCACAGCTGAGGTTTAGAGTTCCGTTTAGGGTTAGGTCTCCTAGGGTTACGGTTAGGGTTAGGGTTAGGGTTAGGGTTA
>NW_026599610.1:1380000-1390000 GCF_023634155.1 Falco peregrinus
TCCGTTTAGGGTTAGGTCTCTTAGGGTTACGGTTAGGGTTAGGGTTAGGGTTAGGGTTAGGGTTAGGTACATGCCATGCACAGCTGAGGTTTAGAGTTCCGTTTAGGGATAGGCCTCTTAGGGTCAGGATTAGGGTTAGGGTTAGGGTTAGGGTTAGGGTTAGGGTTACGGTTAGGGTTAGGGTTAGGTACATGCCATGCACAGCTGAGGTTTTGAGTTCCGTGTAGGGTTAGGTCTCTTAGGGTTACGGTTAGGGTTAGGGTTAGGGTTAGGGTTAGGGTTAGTTATAGGGTTACGTACATGCCATGCACAGCTGAGGTTTAAAGTTCCGTTTAGTGTTAGGTCTCTTAGGGTTATGGTTAGGGTTAGGGTTATGCACATGCCATGCACAGCTGAGGTTTAGAGTTCCGTTTAGGGTTAGGCCTCTTAGGGTCAGGATTAGGGTTAGGGTTAGGGTTAGGGTTAGGGTTAGGGTTAGGGTTAGGGTTAGGGTTAGGTACAGGCCATGCACAACTGAGGAATTGAGTTCCGTTTAGGGTTAGGTCTCTTAGGGTCAGGGTTAGGGTTAGGGTTAGGGTTAGTGTTAGGGTTAGGGTTAGGGTTAGGGTTAGGGTTAGGGTCAGGATTAGGGTTAGGGTTAGGGTTAGGGTTAGGGTTAGGGTTAGGTTTAGGGTTAGGGTTAGGGTTAGGGTTAGGTACATGCCATGCACAGCTGAGGTTTAGAGTTCCGTTTAGGGATAGGCCTCTTAGGGTCAGGATTAGGGTTATGGTTAGGGTTAGGGTTAGGGTTAGGGTTAGGGTTAGGGTTAGGGTTACGGTTAGGGTTAGGGTTAGGGTTAGGTACATGCCATGCACAGCTGAGGTTTAGAGCTCCGTTTAGGGTTAGGCCTCTTAGGGTTAGGGTTAGGGTTAGGGTTAGGGTTAGGGTTAGGTACATGCCATGCACAGCTGAGTTTTTGAGTTCCGTTTAGGGTTAGAACTCCTAGGGTTAGGGTTAGGGTTAGGGTTAGGGTTAGGCTTAGGGTTAGGGTTAGGGTTAGGGTTAGGGTTAGGTACATGCTATGCACAGCTGAGGTTTTGAGTTCCATTTAGGGTTAGGCCTCTTAGGGTTAGGGTTAGGGTTAGGGTTAGGGTTAGGGTTAGGGTTAAGGTTAGGGTTAAGGTTAGGGTTAGGGTTAGGGTTAGGTACATGCCATGCACAGCTGAAGTTTTGAGTTCCGTTTAGGGTTAGGTCTCCTAGGGTTAGGGTTAGGGTTAGGGTTAGGGTTAGGGTTATGCACATGAAATGCACAGCTGAGGTTTAGAGTTCCGTTTAGGGTTAGGCCTCTTAGGGTCAGGATTAGGGTTAGGGTTAGGGTTAGGGTTAGGGTTAGGGTTAGGGTTAGGGTTAGGGTTAGGGTTAGGGTTAGGGTTAGGTACATGCCATGCACAGCTGAGGTTTAGAGTTCCGTTTAGGGTTAGGTCTGTTAGGGTTACGGTTAAGGTTAGGGTTAGGGTTAGGGTTAGGGTTAGGGTTAGGGTTAGGGTTAGGGTTAGGTACATGCCATGCACAGCTGAGGTTTTGAGTTCCGTTTAGGGTTAGGTCTCCTAGGGTTAGGATTAGGGTTAGGGTTAGGGTTAGGGTTAGGGTTAGGGTTAGGGTTATGCACATGCAATGCACAGCTGAGGTTTAGAGTTCCGTTTAGGGTTAGGCCTCTTAGGGTCAGGATTAGGGTTAGGGTTAGGGTTAGGGTTAGGGTTAGGGTTAGGGTTAGGGTTAGGGTTAGGGTTACCTACATGCCATGCACAGCTGAGGTTTAGAGCTCCGTTTAGGGTTAGGTCTCTTAGGGTTAGGGTTAGGGTTAGGGTTAGGGTTAGGGTTAGGGTTAGGGTTAGGTACATGCCATGCACAGCGGAGGTTTTGAGTTCCGTTTAGGGTTAGGTCTCCTAGGGTTAGGGTTAGGGTTAGGGTTAGGGTTAGGGTTAGGGTTAGGGTTATGCACATGCAATGCACAGCTGAGGTTTAGAGTTCCGTTTAGGGTTAGGCCTCTTAGGGTCAGGATTAGGGTTAGGGTTAGGGTTAGGGTTAGGGTTAGGGTTAGGGTTAGGGTTAGGGTTAGGGTTAGGATTAGGGTTAGGGTTAGTGTTAGGTACATGCCATGCACAGCTGAGGTTTAGAGTTCCGTTTAGGGTTAGGTCTCTTACGGTTAGGGTTAGGGTTAGGGTTAGGGTTAGGGTTAGGGTTAGGGTTAGGGTTAGGGTTAGGGTTAGGGTTAGGGTTAGGTACATGCCATGCACAGCTGAAGGTTTTGAGTTCCGTTTAGGGTTAGAACTCCTAGGGTTAGGGTTAGGGTTAGGGTTAGGGTTAGGGTTAGGGTTAGGCTTAGGGTTAGGGTTAGGGTTAGGCTTAGGGTTAGGTACATGCCATGCACAGCTGAGGTTTTGAGTTCCATTTAGGGTTAGGCCTCTTAGGGTTAGGGTTTGGGTTAGGGTTAGGGTTAGGGTTAGGGTTAAGGTTAGGGTTAAGGTTAGGGTTAGGGTTAGGGTTAGGTACATGCCATGCACAGCTGAGGTTTAGAGTTCCGTTTAGGGTTAGGTCTCTTACGGTTAGGGTTAGGGTTAGGGTTAGGGTTAGGGTTAGGGTTAGGGTTAGGGTTAGGGTTAGGGTTAGGTACATGCCATGCACAGCTGAAGGTTTTGAGTTCCGTTTAGGGTTAGAACTCCTAGGGTTAGGGTTAGGGTTAGGGTTAGGGTTAGGGTTAGGGTTAGGCTTAGGGTTAGGGTTAGGGTTAGGCTTAGGGTTAGGTACATGCCATGCACAGCTGAGGTTTTGAGTTCCGTTTAGGGTTAGGTCTCTTAGGGTTACGGTTAGGGTTAGGGTTAGGGTTAGGGTTAGGGTTAGGTACATGCCATGCACAGCTGAGGTTTAGAGTTCCGTTTAGGGATAGGCCTCTTAGGGTCAGGATTAGGGTTAGGGTTAGGGTTAGGGTTAGGGTTAGGGTTACGGTTAGGGTTAGGGTTAGGTACATGCCATGCACAGCTGAGGTTTTGAGTTCCGTGTAGGGTTAGGTCTCTTAGGGTTACGGTTAGGGTTAGGGTTAGGGTTAGGGTTAGGGTTAGTTATAGGGTTACGTACATGCCATGCACAGCTGAGGTTTAAAGTTCCGTTTAGTGTTAGGTCTCTTAGGGTTATGGTTAGGGTTAGGGTTATGCACATGCCATGCACAGCTGAGGTTTAGAGTTCCGTTTAGGGTTAGGCCTCTTAGGGTCAGGATTAGGGTTAGGGTTAGTGTTAGGGTTAGGGTTAGGGTTAGGGTTAGGGTCAGGATTAGGGTTAGGGTTAGGGTTAGGGTTAGGGTTAGGGTTAGGTTTAGGGTTAGGGTTAGGGTTAGGGTTAGGTACATGCCATGCACAGCTGAGGTTTAGAGTTCCGTTTAGGGATAGGCCTCTTAGGGTCAGGATTAGGGTTATGGTTAGGGTTAGGGTTAGGGTTAGGGTTAGGGTTAGGGTTAGGGTTACGGTTAGGGTTAGGGTTAGGGTTAGGTACATGCCATGCACAGCTGAGGTTTAGAGCTCCGTTTAGGGTTAGGCCTCTTAGGGTTAGGGTTAGGGTTAGGGTTAGGGTTAGGTTTAGGGTTAGGTACATGCCATGCACAGCTGAGTTTTTGAGTTCCGTTTAGGGTTAGAACTCCTAGGGTTAGGGTTAGGGTTAGGGTTAGGGTTAGGCTTAGGGTTAGGGTTAGGGTTAGGGTTAGGGTTAGGTACATGCCATGCACAGCTGAGGTTTTGAGTTCCATTTAGGGTTAGGCCTCTTAGGGTTAGGGTTAGGGTTAGGGTTAGGGTTAGGGTTAGGGTTAAGGTTAGGGTTAAGGTTAGGGTTAGGGTTAGGGTTAGGTACATGCCATGCACAGCTGAAGTTTTGAGTTCCGTTTAGGGTTAGGTCTCCTAGGGTTAGGGTTAGGGTTAGGGTTAGGGTTAGGGTTATGCACATGAAATGCACAGCTGAGGTTTAGAGTTCCGTTTAGGGTTAGGCCTCTTAGGGTCAGGATTAGGGTTAGGGTTAGGGTTAGGGTTAGGGTTAGGGTTAGGGTTAGGGTTAGGGTTAGGGTTAGGGTTAGGTACATGCCATGCACAGCTGAGGTTTAGAGTTCCGTTTAGGGTTAGGTCTGTTAGGGTTACGGTTAAGGTTAGGGTTAGGGTTAGGGTTAGGGTTAGGGTTAGGGTTAGGGTTAGGGTTAGGTACATGCCATGCACAGCTGAGGTTTTGAGTTCCGTTTAGGGTTAGGTCTCCTAGGGTTAGGATTAGGGTTAGGGTTAGGGTTAGGGTTAGGGTTAGGGTTAGGGTTAGGGTTATGCACATGCAATGCACAGCTGAGGTTTAGAGTTCCGTTTAGGGTTAGGCCTCTTAGGGTCAGGATTAGGGTTAGGGTTAGGGTTAGGGTTAGGGTTAGGGTTAGGGTTAGGGTTAGGGTTACCTACATGCCATGCACAGCTGAGGTTTAGAGCTCCGTTTAGGGTTAGGTCTCTTAGGGTTAGGGTTAGGGTTAGGGTTAGGGTTAGGGTTAGGGTTAGGGTTAGGTACATGCCATGCACAGCGGAGGTTTTGAGTTCCGTTTAGGGTTAGGTCTCCTAGGGTTAGGGTTAGGGTTAGGGTTAGGGTTAGGGTTAGGGTTAGGGTTATGCACATGCAATGCACAGCTGAGGTTTAGAGTTCCGTTTAGGGTTAGGCCTCTTAGGGTCAGGATTAGGGTTAGGGTTAGGGTTAGGGTTAGGGTTAGGGTTAGGGTTAGGGTTAGGGTTAGGGTTAGGATTAGGGTTAGGGTTAGTGTTAGGTACATGCCATGCACAGCTGAGGTTTAGAGTTCCGTTTAGGGTTAGGTCTCTTACGGTTAGGGTTAGGGTTAGGGTTAGGGTTAGGGTTAGGGTTAGGGTTAGGTACATGCCATGCACAGCTGAAGGTTTTGAGTTCCGTTTAGGGTTAGAACTCCTAGGGTTAGGGTTAGGGTTAGGGTTAGGGTTAGGGTTAGGGTTAGGCTTAGGGTTAGGGTTAGGGTTAGGCTTAGGGTTAGGTACATGCCATGCACAGCTGAGGTTTTGAGTTCCATTTAGGGTTAGGCCTCTTAGGGTTAGGGTTTGGGTTAGGGTTAGGGTTAGGGTTAGGGTTAAGGTTAGGGTTAAGGTTAGGGTTAGGGTTAGGGTTAGGTACATGCCATGCACAGCTGAGGTTTAGAGTTCCGTTTAGGGTTAGGTCTCTTAGGGTTAGGGTTAGGGTTAGGGTTAGGGTTAGGGTTAGGGTTAGGGTTAGGGTTAGGGTTAGGGTTAGGGTTAGGGTTAGGTACATGCCATGCACAGCTGAGGTTTAGAGTTCCGTTTAGGGTTAGGTCTCTTAGGGTTACGGTTAAGGGTTACGGTTAGGGTTAGGGTTAGGGTTAGGGTTAGGGTTAGGGTTAGGGTTAGGTACATGCCATGCACAGCTGAGGTTTTGAGTTCCGTTTAGGGTTAGGCCTCTTAGGGTCAGGATTAGGGTTAGGGTTAGGGTTAGGGTTAGGGTTAGGTCTCTTAGGGTTAGGGTTAGGGTTAGGGTTAGGGTTAGGGTTAGGGTTAGGGTTAGGTACATGCCATGCACAGCTGAGGTTTTGAGTTCCATTTAGGGTTAGGCCTCTTAGGGTTAGGGTTTGGGTTAGGGTTAGGGTTAGGGTTAGGGTTAAGGTTAGGGTTAAGGTTAGGGTTAGGGTTAGGGTTAGGTACATGCCATGCACAGCTGAGGTTTAGAGTTCCGTTTAGGGTTAGGTCTCTTAGGGTTAGGGTTAGGGTTAGGGTTAGGGTTAGGGTTAGGGTTAGGGTTAGGGTTAGGGTTAGGGTTAGGTACATGCCATGCACAGCTAAGGTTTAGAGTTCCGTTTAGGGTTAGGTCTCCTAGGGTTAGGGTTCGGGTTAGGGTTAGGGTTAGGGTTAGGGTTAGGGTTAGGGTTAGGGTTAGGGTTAGGGTTACGGTTAGGTACATGTCATGCACAGCTGAGGTTTAGAGTTCCGTTTAGGGTTAGGTCTCTTAGGGTTACGGTTAAGGGTTACGGTTAGGGTTAGGGTTAGGGTTAGGGTTAGGGTTAGTGTTAGGTACATGCCATGCACAGCTGAGGTTTAGAGTTCCGTTTAGGGTTAGGTCTCTTACGGTTAGGGTTAGGGTTAGGGTTAGGGTTAGGGTTAGGGTTAGGGTTAGGGTTAGGGTTAGGGTTAGGGTTAGGGTTAGGGTTAGGGTTAGGGTTAGGGTTAGGTACATGCCATGCACAGCTGAGGTTTAGAGTTCCGTTTAGGGTTAGGTCTCCTAGGGTTACGGTTAGGGTTAGGGTTAGGGTTAGGGTTAGGGTTAGGGTTAGGTACATGCCATGCACAGCTGAGGTTTAGAGTTCCGTTTAGGGTTAGGTCTCTTAGGGTTACGGTTAAGGGTTACGGTTAGGGTTAGGGTTAGGGTTAGGGTTAGGGTTAGGGTTAGGTACATGCCATGCACAGCTGAGGTTTTGAGTTCCGTTTAGGGTTAGGCCTCTTAGGGTCAGGATTAGGGTTAGGGTTAGGGTTAGGGTTAGGTCTCTTAGGGTTAGGGTTAGGGTTAGGGTTAGGGTTAGGGTTAGGGTTAGGGTTAGGGTTAGGTACATGCCATGCACAGCTGAAGGTTTTGAGTTCCGTTTAGGGTTAGAACTCCTAGGGTTAGGGTTAGGGTTAGGGTTAGGGTTAGGGTTAGGGTTAGGCTTAGGGTTAGGGTTAGGCTTAGGGTTAGGGTTAGGTACATGCCATGCACAGCTGAGGTTTTGAGTTCCATTTAGGGTTAGGCCTCTTAGGGTTAGGGTTTGGGTTAGGGTTAGGGTTAGGGTTAGGGTTAAGGTTAGGGTTAAGGTTAGGGTTAGGGTTAGGGTTAGGTACATGCCATGCACAGCTGAGGTTTAGAGTTCCGTTTAGGGTTAGGTCTCTTAGGGTTAGGGTTAGGGTTAGGGTTAGGGTTAGGGTTAGGGTTAGGGTTAGGGTTAGGGTTAGGGTTAGGTACATGCCATGCACAGCTAAGGTTTAGAGTTCCGTTTAGGGTTAGGTCTCCTAGGGTTAGGGTTAGGGTTAGGGTTAGGGTCAGGATTAGGGTTAGGGTTAGGGTTAGGGTTAGGGTTACGGTTAGGTACATGCCATGCACAGCTGAGGTTTAGAGTTCCGTTTAGGGTTAGGTCTCTTAGGGTTACGGTTAAGGGTTACGGTTAGGGTTAGGGTTAGGGTTAGGGTTAGGGTTACGTTTAGGTACATGCCATGCACAGCTGAGGTTTTGAGTTCCGTTTAGGGTTAGGCCTCTTAGGGTCAGGATTAGGGTTAGGGTTAGGGTTAGGGTTAGGGTTAGGGTTAGGGTTAGGGTTAGGGTTAGGGTTAGGGTTAGGGTTAGGGTTACGGTTAGGGTTAGGGTTAGGGTTAGGGTTAGGTACATGCCATGCACAGCTGAGGTTTAGAGCTCCGTTTAGGGTTAGGCCTCTTAGGGTTAGGGTTAGGGTTAGGGTTAGGGTTAAGGTTAGGGTTAGGGTTAGGGTTAGGGTTAGGGTTAGGTACATGCCATGCACAGCTGAGGTTTAGAGTTCCGTTTAGGGTTAGGTCTGTTAGGGTTAGGGTTAGGGTTAGGGTTAGGGTTAGGGTTAGGGTTAGGGTTACCTACATGCCATGCACAGCTGAGGTTTAGAGTTCCATTTAGGGTTAGGTCTCTTAGGGTTAGGGTTAGGGTTAGGGTTAGGGTTAGGGTTAGGGTTAAGGTTAGGGTTAGGGTTAGGGTTAGGGTTAGGGTTAGGTACATGCCATGCACAGCTGAGGTTTTGAGTTCCGTTTAGGGTTAGGTCTCCTAGGGTTAGGGTTAGGGTTAGGGTTAGGCTTAGGGTTAGGGTTAGGGTTAGGGTTATGCACATGCAATGCACAGCTGAGGTTTAGAGTTCCGTTTAGGGTTAGGCCTCTTAAGGTCAGGATTAGGGTTAGGGTTAGGGTTAGGGTTAGGGTTAGGGTTAGGGTTAGGGTTACCTACATGCCATGCACAGCTGAGGTTTAGAGCTCCGTTTAGGGTTAGGTCTCTTAGGGTTAGGGTTAGGGTTAGGGTTAGGGTTAGGGTTAGGGTTAGGTACATGCCATGCACAGCTGAGGTTTTGAGTTCCGTTTAGGGTTAGGTCTCCTAGGGTTAGGGTTAGGGTTAGGGTTAGGGTTAGGGTTAGGGTTATGCACATGCAATGCACAGCTGAGGTTTAGAGTTCCGTTTAGGGTTAGGCCTCTTAGGGTCAGGATTAGGGTTAGGGTTAGGGTTAGGGTTAGGGTTAGGGTTAGGGTTAGGGTTAGGGTTAGGGTTAGGGTTAGGATTAGGGTTAGGGTTCGGGTTAGTGTTAGGTACATGCCATGCACAGCTGAGGTTTAGAGTTCCGTTTAGGGTTAGGTCTCTTAGGGTTAGGGTTAGGGTTAGGGTTAGGGTTAGGGTTAGGGTTAGGGTTAGGGTTAGGTACATGCCATGCACAGCTGAAGGTTTTGAGTTCCGTTTAGGGTTAGAACTCCTAGGGTTAGGGTTAGGGTTAGGGTTAGGGTTAGGCTTAGGGTTAGGCTTAGGGTTAGGGTTAGGCTTAGGGTTAGGGTTAGGTACATGCCATGCACAGCTGAGGTTTTGAGTTCCATTTAGGGTTAGGCCTCTTAGGGTTAGGGTTTGGGTTAGGGTTAGGGTTAGGGTTAGGGTTAAGGTTAGGGTTAAGGTTAGGGTTAGGGTTAGGGTTAGGTACATGCCATGCACAGCTGAGGTTTAGAGTTCCGTTTAGGGTTAGGTCTCTTAGGGTTAGGGTTAGGGTTAGGGTTAGGGTTAGGGTTAGGGTTAGGGTTAGGGTTAGGGTTAGGGTTAGGGTTAGGTACATGCCATGCACAGCTGAGGTTTAGAGTTCCGTTTAGGGTTAGGTCTCTTAGGGTTAGGGTTAGGGTTAGGGTTAGGGTTAGGGTTAGGGTTAGGGTTAGGGTTAGGGTTAGGTACATGCCATGCACAGCTGAGGTTTAGAGTTCCGTTTAGGGTTAGGTCTCCTAGGGTTAGGGTTAGGGTTAGGGTTAGGGTTAGGGTTAGGGTTAGGGTTAGGGTTAGGTACATGCCATGCACAGCTGAGGTTTAGAGTTCCGTTTAGGGTTAGGTCTTTTAGGGTTACGGTTAAGGGTTACGGTTAGGGTTAGGGTTAGGGTTAGGGTTAGGGTTAGGGTTAGGTACATGCCATGCACAGCTGAGGTTTTGAGTTCCGTTTAGGGTTAGGCCTCTTAGGGTCAGGATGAGGGTTAGGGTTAGGGTTAGGGTTAGGGTTAGGTCTCTTAGGGTTAGGGTTAGGGTTAGGGTTAGGGTTAGGGTTAGGGTTAGGGTTAGGGTTAGGGTTAGGTACATGCCATGCACAGCTGAAGGTTTTGAGTTCCGTTTAGGGTTAGAACTCCTAGGGTTAGGGTTAGGGTTAGGGTTAGGGTTAGGGTTAGGGTTAGGCTTAGGGTTAGGGTTAGGCTTAGGGTTAGGGTTAGGTACATGCCATGCACAGCTGAGGTTTTGAGTTCCATTTAGGGTTAGGCCTCTTAGGGTTAGGGTTTGGGTTAGGGTTAGGGTTAGGGTTAGGGTTAGGGTTAAGGTTAGGGTTAAGGTTAGGGTTAGGGTTAGGGTTAGGTACATGCCATGCACAGCTGAGGTTTAGAGTTCCGTTTAGGGTTAGGTCTCTTAGGGTTAGGGTTAGGGTTAGGGTTAGGGTTAGGGTTAGGGTTAGGGTTAGGGTTAGGGTTAGGGTTAGGGTTAGGTACATGCAATTCACAGCTGAGGTTTAGAGTTCCGTTTAGGGTTAGGCCTCCTAGGGTTAGGGTTAGGGTTAGGGTTAGGGTTAGGGTTAGGGTTAGGGTTAGGGTTAGGGTTAGGGTTAGGGTTAGGGTTAGGGTTACGGTTAGGTACATGCCATGCACAGCTGAGGTTTAGAGTTCCGTTTAGGGTTAGGTCTCTTAGGGTTACGGTTAAGGGTTACGGTTA
>NW_026599610.1:1402500-1405000 GCF_023634155.1 Falco peregrinus
TGCCATGCACAGCTGAGGTTTTGAATTCCGTTTAGGATTAGGCCTCTTAGGGTCAGGATTAGGGTTAGGGTTAGGGTTAGGGTTAGGGTTAGGGTTAGGGTTAGGGTTAGGGTTAGGGTTAGGGTTAGGGTTACGGTTAGGGTTAGGGCTACGGTTAGGGTTAGGGTTAGGGTTACCTACATGCCATGCACAGCTGAGGTTTAGAGCTCCGTTTAGGGTTAGGCCTATTAGGGTTAGGGTTAGGGTTAGGGTTAGGGTTAGGGTTAGGTACATGCCATGCACAGCTGAGGTTAGGGTTAGGGTTAGGGTTAGGGTTAGGGTTAGGGTTAGGGTTAGGGTTAGGGTTAGGGTTAGGGTTACTTACATGCCATGCACAGCTGAGGTTTAGAGTTGCGTTTAGGGTTAGGCCTCTTAGGGTCAGGATTAGGGTTAGGTTTAGGGTTACGGTTAGGGTTAGGTTTAGGGTTAGGGTTAGGGTTAGGGTTATGTACATGCCATGCACAGCTGAGGTTTAGAGTTCCGTTTAGGGATAGGCCTCTTAGGGTCAGGATTAGGGTTAGGGTTAGGTTTAGGGTTAGGGTTAGGGTTAGGGTTAGGGTTAGGGTTAGGGTTAGGTACATGCCATGCACAACTGAGGTTTTGAGTTCCGTTTAGGGTTAGGTCTCCTAGGGTTAGGGTTAGGTTTAGGGTTAGGTTTAGGGTTAGGGTTAGGGTTAGGGTTAGGGTTAGGGTTAGGATTAGGGTTAGGGTTAGGGTTAGGTACATGCCATGCACAGCTGAGGTTTAGAGTTCCGTTTAGGGTTAGGTCTCCTAGGGTTAGGGTTAGGTTTAGTGTTAGGGTTAGGTTTAGGGTTAGGGTTAGGGTTAGGGTTAGGGTTAAGGTTAGGGTTAAGGTTAGGGTTAGGGTTAGGGTTAGGTACATGCCATGCACAGCTGAGGTTTAGAGTTCCGTTTAGGGTTAGGTCTCTTAGAATTAGGGTTAGGGTTAGGGTTAGGGTTAGGGTTAGGGTTAGGGTTAGGGTTAGGGTTAGGGTTAGGTACATGCCATGCACAGCTGAGGTTTAGAGTTCCGTTTAGGGTTAGGTCTCCTAGGGTTAGGGTTAGGGTTAGGGTTAGGGTTAGGGTTAGGGTTAGGGTTAGGGTTAGGTACATGCCATGCACAGCTGAGGTTTAGAGTTCCGTTTAGGGTTAGGTCTCTTAGGGTTACGGTTAAGGGTTACGGTTAGGGTTAGGGTTAGGGTTAGGGTTAGGGTTAGGGTTAGGTACATGCCATGCACAGCTGAGGTTTTGAGTTCCGTTTAGGGTTAGGCCTCTTAGGGTCAGGATTAGGGTTAGGGTTAGGGTTAGGGTTAGGGTTAGGTCTCTTAGGGTTAGGGTTAGGGTTAGGGTTAGGGTTAGGGTTAGGGTTAGGTACATGCCATGCACAGCTGAAGGTTTTGAGTTCCGTTTAGGTTTAGAACTCCTAGGGTTAGGGTTAGGGTTAGGGTTAGGGTTAGGGTTAGGGTTAGGGTTAGGCTTAGGGTTAGGGTTAGGCTTAGGGTTAGGGTTAGGTACATGCCATGCACAGCTGAGGTTTTGAGTTCCATTTAGGGTTAGGCCTCTTAGGGTTAGGGTTTGGGTTAGGGTTAGGGTTAGGGTTAGGGTTAAGGTTAGGGTTAAGGTTAGGGTTAGGGTTAGGGTTAGGTACATGCCATGCACAGCTGAGGTTTTGAGTTCCGTTTAGGGTTAGGCCTCTTAGGGTCAGGATTAGGGTTAGGGTTAGGGTTAGGGTTAGGGTTAGGGTTAGGGTTAGGGTTAGGGTTAGGGTTAGGGTTAGGGTTAGGGTTACGGTTAGGGTTAGGGTTACGGTTAGGGTTAGGGTTAGGGTTACCTACATGCCATGCACAGCTGAGGTTTAGAGCTCCGTTTAGGGTTAGGCCTCTTAGGGTTAGGGTTAGGGTTAGGGTTAGGGTTAGGGTTAGGGTTAGGGTTAGGGTTAGGGTTAGGGTTAGGTACATGCCATGCACAGCTGAGGTTTAGAGTTCCGTTTAGGGTTAGGTCTGTTAGGGTTAGGGTTAGGGTTAGGGTTAGGGTTAGGCTTAGGGTTAGGTACATGCCATGCACAGCTGAGGTTTAGAGTTCCATTTAGGGTTAGGTCTCTTAGGGTTAGGTCTCTTAGGGTTAGGGTTAGGGTTAGGGTTAGGGTTAGGGTTAGGGTTAGGGTTAAGGTTAGGGTTACGGTTAGGGTTAGGGTTAGGGTTAGGGTTAGGTACATGCCATGCACAGCTGAGGTTTTGAGTTCCGTTTAGGGTTAGGTCTCCTAGGGTTAGGGTTAGGATTAGGGTTAGGGTTAGGGTTAGGGTTAGGGTTATGCACATGCAATGCACAGCTGAGGTTTAGAGTTCCGTTTAGGGTTAGGCCTCTTAGGGTCAGGATTAGGGTTAGGGTTAGGGTTAGGGTTAGGGTTAGGGTTAGGGTTAGGGTTAGGGTTAGGGTTACCTACATGCCATGCACAGCTGAG
>NW_026599610.1:1410000-1412500 GCF_023634155.1 Falco peregrinus
CTGAGGTTTTGAGTTCCGTTTAGGGTTAGGTCTCCTAGGGTTAGGGTTAGGGTTAGGGTTAGGGTTAGGGTTAGGGTTAGGGTTAGGTACATGCCATGCACAGCTGAGGTTTAGAGTTCCGTTTAGGGTTAGGTCTCTTAGGGTTACGGTTAAGGGTTACGGTTAGGGTTAGGGTTAGGGTTAGGGTTAGGTACATGCCATGCACAGCTGAGGTTTTGAGTTCCGTTTAGGGTTAGGCCTCTTAGGGTCAGGATTAGGGTTAGGGTTAGGGTTAGGGTTAGGGTTAGGTCTCTTAGGGTTAGGGTTAGGGTTAGGGTTAGGGTTAGGGTTAGGGTTAGGGTTAGGGTTAGGGTTAGGTACATGCCATGCACAGCTGAAGGTTTTGAGTTCCGTTTAGGGTTAGAACTCCTAGGGTTAGGGTTAGGGTTAGGGTTAGGGTTAGGGTTAGGGTTAGGCTTAGGGTTAGGGTTAGGCTTAGGGTTAGGGTTAGGTACATGCCATGCACAGCTGAGTTTTTGAGTTCCATTTAGGGTTAGGGTTAGGGTTAGGGTTAGGGTTAGGGTTAGGGTTAGGGTTAGGGTTGGGGTTAAGGTTAGGGTTAAGGTTAGGGTTAGGGTTAGGGTTAGGTACATGCCATGCACAGCTGAGGTTTAGAGTTCCGTTTAGGGTTAGGTCTCTTAGGGTTAGGGTTAGGGTTAGGGTTAGGGTTAGGGTTAGGGTTAGGGTTAGGGTTAGGGTTAGGTACATGCCATGCACAGCTGAGGTTTAGAGTTCCGTTTAGGGTTAGGTCTCCTAGGGTTAGGGTTAGGGTTAGGGTTAGGGTTAGGGTTAGGGTTAGGGTTAGGGTTAGGGTTAGGGTTACGGTTAGGTACATGCCATGCACAGCTGAGGTTTAGAGTTCCGTTTAGGGTTAGGTCTCTTAGGGTTACGGTTAGGGGTTACGGTTAGGGTTAGGGTTAGGGTTAGGGTTAGGGTTAGGGTTAGGTACATGCCATGCACAGCTGAGGTTTTGAGTTCCGTTTAGGGTTAGGCCTCTTAGGGTCAGGATTAGGGTTAGGGTTAGGGTTAGGGTTAGGGTTAGGGTTAGGGTTAGGGTTAGGGTTAGGGTTAGGGTTAGGGTTACGGTTAGGGTTAGGGTTACGGTTAGGGTTAGGGTTAGGGTTAGGTACATGCCATGCACAGCTGAGGTTTAGAGCTCCGTTTAGGGTTAGGCCTCTTAGGGTTAGGGTTAGGGTTAGGGTTAGGGTTAAGGTTAGGGTTAGGGTTAGGGTTAGGGTTAGGGTTAGGTACATGCCATGCACAGCTGAGGTTTAGAGTTCCGTTTAGGGTTAGGTCTGTTAGGGTTAGGGTTAGGGTTAGGGTTAGGCTTAGGGTTAGGGTTAGGTACATGCCATGCACAGCTGAGGTTTAGAGTTCCATTTAGGGTTAGGTCTCTTAGGGTTAGGGTTAGGGTTAGGGTTAGGGTTAGGGTTAGGGTTAAGGTTAGGGTTAGGGTTAGGGTTAGGGTTAGGGTTAGGTACATGCCATGCACAGCTGAGGTTTTGAGTTCCGTTTAGGGTTAGGTCTCTTAGGGTTAGGGTTAGGGTTAGGGTTAGGCTTAGGGTTAGGGTTAGGGTTAGGGTTATGCACATGCAATGCACAGCTGAGGTTTAGAGTTCCGTTTAGGGTTAGGCCTCTTAGGGTCAGGATTAGGGTTAGGGTTAGGGTTAGGGTTAGGGTTAGGGTTAGGGTTAGGGTTAGGGTTAGGGTTACGGTTAGGTACATGCCATGCACAGCTGAGGTTTAGAGTTCCGTTTAGGGTTAGGTCTCTTAGGGTTACGGTTAGGGGTTACGGTTAGGGTTAGGGTTAGGGTTAGGGTTAGGGTTAGGGTTAGGTACATGCCATGCACAGCTGAGGTTTTGAGTTCCGTTTAGGGTTAGGCCTCTTAGGGTCAGGATTAGGGTTAGGGTTAGGGTTAGGGTTAGGGTTAGGGTTAGGGTTAGGGTTAGGGTTAGGGTTAGGGTTACGGTTAGGGTTAGGGTTACGGTTAGGGTTAGGGTTAGGGTTAGGTACATGCCATGCACAGCTGAGGTTTAGAGCTCCGTTTAGGGTTAGGCCTCTTAGGGTTAGGGTTAGGGTTAGGGTTAGGGTTAAGGTTAGGGTTAGGGTTAGGGTTAGGGTTAGGTTTAGGTACATGCCATGCACAGCTGAGGTTTAGAGTTCCGTTTAGGGTTAGGTCTGTTAGGGTTAGGGTTAGGGTTAGGGTTAGGCTTAGGGTTAGGGTTAGGTACATGCCATGCACAGCTGAGGTTTAGAGTTCCATTTAGGGTTAGGTCTCTAAGGGTTAGGGTTAGGGTTAGGGTTAGGGTTAGGGTTAGGGTTAAGGTTAGGGTTAGGGTTAGGGTTAGGGTTAGGGTTAGGTACATGCCATGCACAGCTGAGGTTTTGAGTTCCGTTTAGGGTTAGGTCTCTTAGGGTTAGGGTTAGGGTTAGGGTTAGGCTTAGGGTTAGGGTTAGGGT
>NW_026599610.1:1420000-1422500 GCF_023634155.1 Falco peregrinus
GCGCAACTGAGGTTTTGAGTTCCGTTTAGGGTTAGGTCTCCTAGGGTTAGGGTTAGGTTTAGGGTTAGGGTTAGGGTTAGATTTAGGGTTAGGGTTAGGGTTAGGGTTAGGGTTAGGATTAGGTTTAGGGTTAGGGTTAGTGTTAGGTACATGCCATGCACAGCTGAGGTTTAGAGTTCCGTTTAGGGTTAGGTCTCTTAGGGTTAGGTCTCTTAGGGTTAGGGTTAGGGTTAGGGTTAGGGTTAGGGTTAGGGTTAGGGTTAGGGTTAGGGTTAGGTACATGCCATGCACAGCTGAGGTTTTGAGTTCCATTTAGGGTTAGGCCTCTTAGGGTTAGGGTTTGGGTTAGGGTTAGGGTTAGGGTTAGGGTTAAGGTTAGGGTTAAGGTTAGGATTAGGGTTAGGGTTAGGTACATGCCATGCACAGCTGAGGTTTAGAGTTCCGTTTAGGGTTAGGTCTCTTAGGGTTAGGGTTAGGGTTAGGGTTAGGGTTAGGGTTAGGGTTAGGGTTAGGGTTAGGGTTAGGGTTAGGGTTAGGATTAGGGTTAGGGTTAGGGTTAGTGTTAGGTACATGCCATGCACAGCTGAGGTTTAGAGTTCCGTTTAGGGTTAGGTCTCTTAGGGTTAGGGTTAGGGTTAGGGTTAGGGTTAGGGTTAGGGTTAGGGTTAGGGTTAGGGTTAGGGTTAGGGTTAGGGTTAGGGTTAGGTACATGCCATGCACAGCTGAAGGTTTTGAGTTCCGTTTAGGGTTAGAACTCCTAGGGTTAGGGTTAGGGTTAGGGTTAGGGTTAGGGTTAGGGTTAGGGTTAGGGTTAGGCTTAGGGTTAGGGTTAGGGTTAGGCTTAGGGTTAGGGTTATGTACATGCCATGCACAGCTGAGGTTTTGAGTTCCATTTAGGGTTAGGCCTCTTAGGGTTAGGGTTTGGGTTAGGGTTAGGGTTAGGGTTAGGGTTAAGGTTAGGGTTAAGGTTAGGGTTAGGGTTAGGGTTAGGTACATGCCATGCACAGCTGAGGTTTAGAGTTCCGTTTAGGGTTAGGCCTATTAGGGTCAGGGTTAGGGTTAGGGTTAGGGTTAGGGTTAGGGTTAGGGTTAGGGTTAGGGTTAGGGTTAGGGTTAGGGTTACGGTTAGGGTTAGGGTTACGGTTAGGGTTAGGGTTAGGGTTACCTACATGCCATGCACAGCTGAGGTTTAGAGCTCCGTTTAGGGTTAGGCCTCTTAGGGTTAGGGTTAGGGTTAGGGTTAGGGTTAGGGTTAGGGTTAGGGTTAGGGTTAGGGTTAGGGTTAGGGTTAGGGTTAGGTACATGCCATGCACAGCTGAGGTTTAGAGTTCCGTTTAGGGTTAGGTCTGTTAGGGTTAGGGTTAGGGTTAGGGTTACGGTTAGGGTTACGGTTAGGTACATGCCATGCACAGCTGAGGTTTAGAGTTCCATTTAGGGTTAGGTCTCTTAGGGTTAGGTCTCTTAGGGTTAGGGTTAGGGTTAGGGTTAGGGTTAGGGTTAGGGTTAAGGTTAGGGTTACGGTTAGGGTTAGGGTTAGGGTTAGGTACATGCAATGCACAGC
Source organism: Falco peregrinus (assembly GCF_023634155.1). Classification (NCBI taxonomy): domain Eukaryota; kingdom Metazoa; phylum Chordata; class Aves; order Falconiformes; family Falconidae; genus Falco; species Falco peregrinus. The sequence continues at coordinate 1,421,562 of NW_026599610.1, forward strand.
TGAGGTTTAGAGTTCCGTTTAGGGTTAGGCCTCTTAGGGTCAGGATTAGGGTTAGGGTTAGGGTTAGGGTTAGGGTTAGGGTTAGGGTTAGGGTTAGGGTTAGGGTTAGGGTTACCTACATGCCATGCACAGCTGAGGTTTAGAGCTCCGTTTAGGGTTAGGTCTCTTAGGGTTAGGGTTAGGGTTAGGGTTAGGGTTAGGGTTAGGTACATGCCATGCACAGCTGAGGTTTTGAGTTCCGTTTAGGGTTAGGTCTCCTAGGGTTAGGGTTAGGGTTAGGGTTAGGGTTAGAGTTAGGGTTAGGGTTATGCACATGCAATGCACAGCTGAGGTTTAGAGTTCCGTTTAGGGTTAGGCCTCTTAGGGTCAGGATTAGGGTTAGGGTTAGGGTTAGGGTTAGGGTTAGGGTTAGGGTTAGGGCTAGGGTTAGGGTTAGGGTTAGGGTTAGTGTTAGGTACATGCCATGCACAGCTGAGGTTTAGAGTTCCGTTTAGGGTTAGGTCTCTTAGGGTTAGGGTTAGGGTTAGGGTTAGGGTTAGGGTTAGGGTTAGGGTTAGGGTTAGGGTTAGGGTTAGGGTTAGGGTTAGGGTTAGGGTTAGGGTTAGGTACATGCCATGCACAGCTGAAGGTTTTGAGTTCCGTTTAGGGTTAGAACTCCTAGGGTTAGGGTTAGGGTTAGGGTTAGGGTTAGGGTTAGGGTTAGGGTTAGGCTTAGGGTTAGGGTTAGGCTTAGGGTTAGGGTTAGGTACATGCCATGCACAGCTGAGGTTTTGAGTTCCATTTAGGGTTAGGCCTCTTAGGGTTAGGGTTTGGGTTAGGGTTAGGGTTAGGGTTAGGGTTAAGGTTAGGGTTAAGGTTAGGGTTAGGGTTAGGGGTAGGTACATGCCATGCACAGCTGAGGTTTAGAGTTCCGTTTAGGGTTAGGTCTCTTAGGGTTAG
>NW_026599610.1:1427500-1440000 GCF_023634155.1 Falco peregrinus
TAGGGTTAGGGTTAGGGTTAGGGTTAGGGTTAGGGTTAGGGTTAGGGTTAGGGTTAGGGTTAGGGTTAGGTACATGCCATGCACAGCTGAAGGTTTTGAGTTCCGTTTAGGGTTAGAACTCCTAGGGTTAGGGTTAGGGTTAGGGTTAGGGTTAGGGTTAGGGTTAGGGTTAGGGTTAGGCTTAGGGTTAGGGTTAGGGTTAGGATTAGGGTTAGGGTTATGTACATGCCATGCACAGCTGAGGTTTTGAGTTCCATTTAGGGTTAGGCCTCTTAGGGTTAGGGTTTGGGTTAGGGTTGGGGTTAGGGTTAGGGTTAAGGTTAGGGTTAAGGTTAGGGTTAGGGTTAGGGTTAGGTACATGCCATGCACAGCTGAGGTTTAGAGTTCCGTTTAGGGTTAGGTCTCTTAGGGTTAGGGTTAGGGTTAGGGTTAGGGTTAGGGTTAGGGTTAGGGTTAGGGTTAGGGTTAGGTACATGCCATGCACAGCTGAGGTTTAGAGTTCCGTTTAGGGTTAGGTCTCCTAGGGTTAGGGTTAGGGTTAGGGTTAGGGTTAGGGTTAGGGTTAGGGTTAGGGTTAGGGTTAGGGTTAGGTACATGCCATGCACAGCTGAGGTTTAGAGTTCCGTTTAGGGTTAGGTCTCTTAGGGTTACGGTTAAGGGTTACGGTTAGGGTTAGGGTTAGGGTTAGGGTTAGGGTTAGGGTTAGGTACATGACATGCACAGCTGAGGTTTTGAGTTCCGTTTAGGGTTAGGCCTCTTAGGGTCAGGATTAGGGTTAGGGTTAGGGTTAGGGTTAGGGTTAGGTCTCTTAGGGTTAGGGTTAGGGTTAGGGTTAGGGTTAGGGTTAGGGTTAGGGTTAGGGTTAGGGTTAGGGTTAGGGTTAGGGTTAGGTACATGCCATGCACAGCTGAAGGTTTTGAGTTCCGTTTAGGGTTAGAACTCCTAGGGTTAGGGTTAGGGTTAGGGTTAGGGTTAGGGTTAGGGTTAGGCTTAGGCTTAGGGTTAGGGTTAGGCTTAGGGTTAGGGTTAGGTACATGCCATGCACAGCTGAGGTTTTGAGTTCCATTTAGGGTTAGGCCTCTTAGGGTTAGGGTTTGGGTTAGGGTTAGGGTTAGGGTTAGGGTTAAGGTTAGGGTTAAGGTTAGGGTTAGGGTTAGGGTTAGGTACATGCCATGCACAGCTGAGGTTTAGAGTTCCGTTTAGGGTTAGGTCTCTTAGGGTTAGGGTTAGGGTTAGGGTTAGGGTTAGGGTTAGGGTTAGGGTTAGGGTTAGGGTTAGGGTTAGGGTTAGGGTTAGGGTTAGGTACATGCCATGCACAGCTGAGGTTTAGAGTTCCGTTTAGGGTTAGGTCTCCTAGGGTTAGGGTTAGGGTTAGGGTTAGGGTTAGGGTTAGGGTTAGGGTTAGGGTTAGGGTTAGGTACATGCCATGCACAGCTGAGGTTTAGAGTTCCGTTTAGGGTTAGGTCTCTTAGGGTTACGGTTAAGGGTTACGGTTAGGGTTAGGGTTAGGGTTAGGGTTAGGGTTAGGGTTAGGTACATGCCATGCACAGCTGAGGTTTTGAGTTCCGTTTAGGGTTAGGCCTCTTAGGGTCAGGATTAAGGTTAGGGTTAGGGTTAGGGTTAGGGTTAGGGTTAGGGTTAGGGTTAGGGTTAGGGTTAGGGTTAGGGTTAGGGTTACGGTTAGGGTTAGGGTTACGGTTAGGGTTAGGGTTACGGTTACCTACATGCCATGCACAGCTGAGGTTTAGAGCTCCGTTTAGGGTTAGGCCTCTTAGGGTTAGGGTTAGGGTTAGGGTTAGGGTTAGGGTTAGGTACATGCCATGCACAGCTGAGGTTAGGGTTAGGGTTAGGGTTAGGGTTAGGGTTAGGGTTAGGGTTAGGGTTAGGGTTAGGGTTAGGGTTAGGGTTAGGGTTACTTACATGCCATGCACAGCTGAGGTTTAGAGTTGCGTTTAGGGTTAGGCCTCTTAGGGTCAGGATTAGGGTTAGGTTTAGGATTAGGGTTAGGTTAGGTTTAGGGTTAGGGTTAGGGTTAGGGTTATGTACTTGCCATGCACAGTTGAGGTTTAGAGTTCCGTTTAGGGATAGGCCTCTTAGGGTCAGGATTAGGGTTAGGGTTAGGTTTAGGGTTAGGGTTAGGGTTAGGGTTAGGGTTAGGGTTAGGGTTAGGTACATGCCATGCACAACTGAGGTTTTGAGTTCCGTTTAGGGTTAGGTCTCCTAGGGTTAGGGTTAGGTTTAGGGTTAGGGTTAGGGTTAGATTTAGGGTTAGGGTTAGGGTTAGGGTTAGGGTTAGGATTAGGTTTAGGGTTAGGGTTAGTGTTAGGTACATGCCATGCACAGCTGAGGTTTAGAGTTCCGTTTAGGGTTAGGTCTCTTAGGGTTAGGTCTCTTAGGGTTAGGGTTAGGGTTAGGGTTAGGGTTAGGGTTAGGGTTAGGGTTAGGGTTAGGTACATGCCATGCACAGCTGAGGTTTTGAGTTCCATTTAGGGTTAGGCCTCTTAGGGTTAGGGTTTGGGTTAGGGTTAGGGTTAGGGTTAGGGTTAAGGTTAGGGTTAAGGTTAGGATTAGGGTTAGGGTTAGGTACATGCCATGCACAGCTGAGGTTTAGAGTTCCGTTTAGGGTTAGGTCTCTTAGGGTTAGGGTTAGGGTTAGGGTTAGGGTTAGGGTTAGGGTTAGGGTTAGGGTTAGGGTTAGGGTTAGGGTTAGGATTAGGGTTAGGGTTAGGGTTAGTGTTAGGTACATGCCATGCACAGCTGAGGTTTAGAGTTCCGTTTAGGGTTAGGTCTCTTAGGGTTAGGGTTAGGGTTAGGGTTAGGGTTAGGGTTAGGGTTAGGGTTAGGGTTAGGGTTAGGTACATGCCATGCACAGCTGAGGTTTAGAGTTCCGTTTAGGGTTAGGTCTCCTAGGGTTAGGGTTAGGGTTAGGGTTAGGGTTAGGGTTAGGGTTAGGGTTAGGGTTAGGGTTAGGGTTAGGTACATGCCATGCACAGCTGAGGTTTAGAGTTCCGTTTAGGGTTAGGTCTCTTAGGGTTACGGTTAAGGGTTACGGTTAGGGTTAGGGTTAGGGTTAGGGTTAGGGTTAGGGTTAGGTACATGACATGCACAGCTGAGGTTTTGAGTTCCGTTTAGGGTTAGGCCTCTTAGGGTCAGGATTAGGGTTAGGGTTAGGGTTAGGGTTAGGGTTAGGTCTCTTAGGGTTAGGGTTAGGGTTAGGGTTAGGGTTAGGGTTAGGGTTAGGGTTAGGGTTAGGGTTAGGGTTAGGGTTAGGGTTAGGTACATGCCATGCACAGCTGAAGGTTTTGAGTTCCGTTTAGGGTTAGAACTCCTAGGGTTAGGGTTAGGGTTAGGGTTAGGGTTAGGGTTAGGGTTAGGCTTAGGCTTAGGGTTAGGGTTAGGCTTAGGGTTAGGGTTAGGTACATGCCATGCACAGCTGAGGTTTTGAGTTCCATTTAGGGTTAGGCCTCTTAGGGTTAGGGTTTGGGTTAGGGTTAGGGTTAGGGTTAGGGTTAAGGTTAGGGTTAAGGTTAGGGTTAGGGTTAGGGTTAGGTACATGCCATGCACAGCTGAGGTTTAGAGTTCCGTTTAGGGTTAGGTCTCTTAGGGTTAGGGTTAGGGTTAGGGTTAGGGTTAGGGTTAGGGTTAGGGTTAGGGTTAGGGTTAGGGTTAGGGTTAGGGTTAGGGTTAGGTACATGCCATGCACAGCTGAGGTTTAGAGTTCCGTTTAGGGTTAGGTCTCCTAGGGTTAGGGTTAGGGTTAGGGTTAGGGTTAGGGTTAGGGTTAGGGTTAGGGTTAGGGTTAGGGTTAGGGTTAGGGTTAGGTACATGCCATGCACAGCTGAGGTTTTGAGTTCCGTTTAGGGTTAGGCCTCTTAGGGTCAGGATTAGGGTTAGGGTTAGGGTTAGGGTTAGGGTTAGAGTTAGGGTTAGGGTTAGGGTTAGGGTTAGGCTTAGGGTTAGGGTTAGGTACATGCCATGCACAGCTGAGGTTTAGAGTTCCATTTAGGGTTAGGTCTCTTAGGGTTAGGGTTAGGGTTAGGGTTAGGGTTAGGGTTAGGGTTAAGGTTAGGGTTAGGGTTAGGGTTAGGGTTAGGGTTAGGGTTAGGGTTAGGGTTAGGGTTAGGGTTAGGGTTAGGGTTAGGGTTACTTACATGCCATGCACAGCTGAGGTTTAGAGTTGCGTTTAGGGTTAGGCCTCTTAGGGTCAGGATTAGGGTTAGGTTTAGGATTAGGGTTAGGTTAGGTTTAGGGTTAGGGTTAGGGTTAGGGTTATGTACTTGCCATGCACAGTTGAGGTTTAGAGTTCCGTTTAGGGATAGGCCTCTTAGGGTCAGGATTAGGGTTAGGGTTAGGTTTAGGGTTAGGGTTAGGGTTAGGGTTAGGGTTAGGGTTAGGGTTAGGTACATGCCATGCGCAACTGAGGTTTTGAGTTCCGTTTAGGGTTAGGTCTCCTAGGGTTAGGGTTAGGTTTAGGGTTAGGGTTAGGGTTAGATTTAGGGTTAGGGTTAGGGTTAGGGTTAGGGTTAGGATTAGGTTTAGGGTTAGGGTTAGTGTTAGGTACATGCCATGCACAGCTGAGGTTTAGAGTTCCGTTTAGGGTTAGGTCTCTTAGGGTTAGGTCTCTTAGGGTTAGGGTTAGGGTTAGGGTTAGGGTTAGGGTTAGGGTTAGGGTTAGGGTTAGGGTTAGGTACATGCCATGCACAGCTGAGGTTTTGAGTTCCATTTAGGGTTAGGCCTCTTAGGGTTAGGGTTTGGGTTAGGGTTAGGGTTAGGGTTAGGGTTAAGGTTAGGGTTAAGGTTAGGATTAGGGTTAGGGTTAGGTACATGCCATGCACAGCTGAGGTTTAGAGTTCCGTTTAGGGTTAGGTCTCTTAGGGTTAGGGTTAGGGTTAGGGTTAGGGTTAGGGTTAGGGTTAGGGTTAGGGTTAGGGTTAGGGTTAGGGTTAGGATTAGGGTTAGGGTTAGGGTTAGTGTTAGGTACATGCCATGCACAGCTGAGGTTTAGAGTTCCGTTTAGGGTTAGGTCTCTTAGGGTTAGGGTTAGGGTTAGGGTTAGGGTTAGGGTTAGGGTTAGGGTTAGGGTTAGGGTTAGGGTTAGGGTTAGGGTTAGGGTTAGGTACATGCCATGCACAGCTGAAGGTTTTGAGTTCCGTTTAGGGTTAGAACTCCTAGGGTTAGGGTTAGGGTTAGGGTTAGGGTTAGGGTTAGGGTTAGGGTTAGGGTTAGGCTTAGGGTTAGGGTTAGGGTTAGGCTTAGGGTTAGGGTTATGTACATGCCATGCACAGCTGAGGTTTTGAGTTCCATTTAGGGTTAGGCCTCTTAGGGTTAGGGTTTGGGTTAGGGTTAGGGTTAGGGTTAGGGTTAAGGTTAGGGTTAAGGTTAGGGTTAGGGTTAGGGTTAGGTACATGCCATGCACAGCTGAGGTTTAGAGTTCCGTTTAGGGTTAGGCCTATTAGGGTCAGGGTTAGGGTTAGGGTTAGGGTTAGGGTTAGGGTTAGGGTTAGGGTTAGGGTTAGGGTTAGGGTTAGGGTTACGGTTAGGGTTAGGGTTACGGTTAGGGTTAGGGTTAGGGTTACCTACATGCCATGCACAGCTGAGGTTTAGAGCTCCGTTTAGGGTTAGGCCTCTTAGGGTTAGGGTTAGGGTTAGGGTTAGGGTTAGGGTTAGGGTTAGGGTTAGGGTTAGGGTTAGGGTTAGGGTTAGGGTTAGGTACATGCCATGCACAGCTGAGGTTTAGAGTTCCGTTTAGGGTTAGGTCTGTTAGGGTTAGGGTTAGGGTTAGGGTTACGGTTAGGGTTACGGTTAGGTACATGCCATGCACAGCTGAGGTTTAGAGTTCCATTTAGGGTTAGGTCTCTTAGGGTTAGGTCTCTTAGGGTTAGGGTTAGGGTTAGGGTTAGGGTTAGGGTTAGGGTTAAGGTTAGGGTTACGGTTAGGGTTAGGGTTAGGGTTAGGTACATGCAATGCACAGCTGAGGTTTAGAGTTCCGTTTAGGGTTAGGCCTCTTAGGGTCAGGATTAGGGTTAGGGTTAGGGTTAGGGTTAGGGTTAGGGTTAGGGTTAGGGTTAGGGTTAGGGTTAGGGTTACCTACATGCCATGCACAGCTGAGGTTTAGAGCTCCGTTTAGGGTTAGGTCTCTTAGGGTTAGGGTTAGGGTTAGGGTTAGGGTTAGGGTTAGGTACATGCCATGCACAGCTGAGGTTTTGAGTTCCGTTTAGGGTTAGGTCTCCTAGGGTTAGGGTTAGGGTTAGGGTTAGGGTTAGAGTTAGGGTTAGGGTTATGCACATGCAATGCACAGCTGAGGTTTAGAGTTCCGTTTAGGGTTAGGCCTCTTAGGGTCAGGATTAGGGTTAGGGTTAGGGTTAGGGTTAGGGTTAGGGTTAGGGTTAGGGCTAGGGTTAGGGTTAGGGTTAGGGTTAGTGTTAGGTACATGCCATGCACAGCTGAGGTTTAGAGTTCCGTTTAGGGTTAGGTCTCTTAGGGTTAGGGTTAGGGTTAGGGTTAGGGTTAGGGTTAGGGTTAGGGTTAGGGTTAGGGTTAGGGTTAGGGTTAGGGTTAGGGTTAGGGTTAGGGTTAGGTACATGCCATGCACAGCTGAAGGTTTTGAGTTCCGTTTAGGGTTAGAACTCCTAGGGTTAGGGTTAGGGTTAGGGTTAGGGTTAGGGTTAGGGTTAGGGTTAGGCTTAGGGTTAGGGTTAGGCTTAGGGTTAGGGTTAGGTACATGCCATGCACAGCTGAGGTTTTGAGTTCCATTTAGGGTTAGGCCTCTTAGGGTTAGGGTTTGGGTTAGGGTTAGGGTTAGGGTTAGGGTTAAGGTTAGGGTTAAGGTTAGGGTTAGGGTTAGGGGTAGGTACATGCCATGCACAGCTGAGGTTTAGAGTTCCGTTTAGGGTTAGGTCTCTTAGGGTTAGGGTTAGGGTTAGGGTTAGGGTTAGGGTTAGGGTTAGGGTTAGGGTTAGGGTTAGGGTTAGGTACATGCCATGCACAGCTGAGGTTTAGAGTTCCGTTTAGGGTTAGGTCTCTTAGGGTTAGGGTTAGGGTTAGGGTTAGGGTTAGGGTTAGGGTTAGGGTTAGGGTTAGGGTTAGGGTTAGGGTTAGGGTTAGGGTTAGGGTTAGGTACATGCCATGCACAGCTGAGGTTTAGAGTTCCGTTTAGGGTTAGGTCTCCTAGGGTTAGGGTTAGGGTTAGGGTTAGGGTTAGGGTTAGGGTTAGGGTTAGGTACATGCCATGCACAGCTGAGGTTTAGAGTTCCGTTTAGGGTTAGGTCTCTTAGGGTTACGGTTAAGGGTTACGGTTAGGGTTAGGGTTAGGGTTAGGGTTAGGGTTAGGGTTAGGTACATGCCATGCACAGCTGAGGTTTTGAGTTCCGTTTAGGGTTAGGCCTCTTAGGGTCAGGATTAAGGTTAGGGTTAGGGTTAGGGTTAGGGTTAGGGTTAGGGTTAGGGTTAGGGTTAGGGTTAGGGTTAGGGTTAGGGTTAGGGTTAGGGTTACGGTTAGGGTTAGGGTTACGGTTAGGGTTAGGGTTACGGTTACCTACATGCCATGCACAGCTGAGGTTTAGAGCTCCGTTTAGGGTTAGGCCTCTTAGGGTTAGGGTTAGGGTTAGGGTTAGGGTTAGGGTTAGGTACATGCCATGCACAGCTGAGGTTAGGGTTAGGGTTAGGGTTAGGGTTAGGGTTAGGGTTAGGGTTAGGGTTAGGGTTAGGGTTAGGGTTAGGGTTAGGGTTACTTACATGCCATGCACAGCTGAGGTTTAGAGTTGCGTTTAGGGTTAGGCCTCTTAGGGTCAGGATTAGGGTTAGGTTTAGGATTAGGGTTAGGTTAGGTTTAGGGTTAGGGTTAGGGTTAGGGTTATGTACTTGCCATGCACAGTTGAGGTTTAGAGTTCCGTTTAGGGATAGGCCTCTTAGGGTCAGGATTAGGGTTAGGGTTAGGTTTAGGGTTAGGGTTAGGGTTAGGGTTAGGGTTAGGGTTAGGGTTAGGTACATGCCATGCACAACTGAGGTTTTGAGTTCCGTTTAGGGTTAGGTCTCCTAGGGTTAGGGTTAGGTTTAGGGTTAGGGTTAGGGTTAGGTACATGCCATGCACAGCTGAGGTTTAGAGTTCCGTTTAGGGTTAGGTCTCTTAGGGTTAGGTCTCTTAGGGTTAGGGTTAGGGTTAGGGTTAGGGTTAGGGTTAGGGTTAGGGTTAGGGTTAGGGTTAGGTACATGCCATGCACAGCTGAGGTTTTGAGTTCCATTTAGGGTTAGGCCTCTTAGGGTTAGGGTTTGGGTTAGGGTTAGGGTTAGGGTTAGGGTTAAGGTTAGGGTTAAGGTTAGGATTAGGGTTAGGGTTAGGTACATGCCATGCACAGCTGAGGTTTAGAGTTCCGTTTAGGGTTAGGTCTCTTAGGGTTAGGGTTAGGGTTAGGGTTAGGGTTAGGGTTAGGGTTAGGGTTAGGGTTAGGGTTAGGGTTAGGGTTAGGATTAGGGTTAGGGTTAGGGTTAGTGTTAGGTACATGCCATGCACAGCTGAGGTTTAGAGTTCCGTTTAGGGTTAGGTCTCTTAGGGTTAGGGTTAGGGTTAGGGTTAGGGTTAGGGTTAGGGTTAGGGTTAGGGTTAGGGTTAGGGTTAGGGTTAGGGTTAGGTACATGCCATGCACAGCTGAAGGTTTTGAGTTCCGTTTAGGGTTAGAACTCCTAGGGTTAGGGTTAGGGTTAGGGTTAGGGTTAGGGTTAGGGTTAGGGTTAGGGTTAGGCTTAGGGTTAGGGTTAGGGTTAGGATTAGGGTTAGGGTTATGTACATGCCATGCACAGCTGAGGTTTTGAGTTCCATTTAGGGTTAGGCCTCTTAGGGTTAGGGTTTGGGTTAGGGTTGGGGTTAGGGTTAGGGTTAAGGTTAGGGTTAAGGTTAGGGTTAGGGTTAGGGTTAGGTACATGCCATGCACAGCTGAGGTTTAGAGTTCCGTTTAGGGTTAGGTCTCTTAGGGTTAGGGTTAGGGTTAGGGTTAGGGTTAGGGTTAGGGTTAGGGTTAGGGTTAGGGTTAGGGTTAGGTACATGCCATGCACAGCTGAGGTTTAGAGTTCCGTTTAGGGTTAGGTCTCCTAGGGTTAGGGTTAGGGTTAGGGTTAGGGTTAGGGTTAGGGTTAGGGTTAGGGTTAGGGTTAGGGTTAGGTACATGCCATGCACAGCTGAGGTTTAGAGTTCCGTTTAGGGTTAGGTCTCTTAGGGTTACGGTTAAGGGTTACGGTTAGGGTTAGGGTTAGGGTTAGGGTTAGGGTTAGGGTTAGGTACATGACATGCACAGCTGAGGTTTTGAGTTCCGTTTAGGGTTAGGCCTCTTAGGGTCAGGATTAGGGTTAGGGTTAGGGTTAGGGTTAGGGTTAGGTCTCTTAGGGTTAGGGTTAGGGTTAGGGTTAGGGTTAGGGTTAGGGTTAGGGTTAGGGTTAGGGTTAGGGTTAGGGTTAGGGTTAGGTACATGCCATGCACAGCTGAAGGTTTTGAGTTCCGTTTAGGGTTAGAACTCCTAGGGTTAGGGTTAGGGTTAGGGTTAGGGTTAGGGTTAGGGTTAGGCTTAGGCTTAGGGTTAGGGTTAGGCTTAGGGTTAGGGTTAGGTACATGCCATGCACAGCTGAGGTTTTGAGTTCCATTTAGGGTTAGGCCTCTTAGGGTTAGGGTTTGGGTTAGGGTTAGGGTTAGGGTTAGGGTTAAGGTTAGGGTTAAGGTTAGGGTTAGGGTTAGGGTTAGGTACATGCCATGCACAGCTGAGGTTTAGAGTTCCGTTTAGGGTTAGGTCTCTTAGGGTTAGGGTTAGGGTTAGGGTTAGGGTTAGGGTTAGGGTTAGGGTTAGGGTTAGGGTTAGGGTTAGGGTTAGGGTTAGGGTTAGGTACATGCCATGCACAGCTGAGGTTTAGAGTTCCGTTTAGGGTTAGGTCTCCTAGGGTTAGGGTTAGGGTTAGGGTTAGGGTTAGGGTTAGGGTTAGGGTTAGGGTTAGGGTTAGGTACATGCCATGCACAGCTGAGGTTTAGAGTTCCGTTTAGGGTTAGGTCTCTTAGGGTTACGGTTAAGGGTTACGGTTAGGGTTAGGGTTAGGGTTAGGGTTAGGGTTAGGGTTAGGTACATGCCATGCACAGCTGAGGTTTTGAGTTCCGTTTAGGGTTAGGCCTCTTAGGGTCAGGATTAAGGTTAGGGTTAGGGTTAGGGTTAGGGTTAGGGTTAGGGTTAGGGTTAGGGTTAGGGTTAGGGTTAGGGTTAGGGTTACGGTTAGGGTTAGGGTTACGGTTAGGGTTAGGGTTACGGTTACCTACATGCCATGCACAGCTGAGGTTTAGAGCTCCGTTTAGGGTTAGGCCTCTTAGGGTTAGGGTTAGGGTTAGGGTTAGGGTTAGGGTTAGGTACATGCCATGCACAGCTGAGGTTAGGGTTAGGGTTAGGGTTAGGGTTAGGGTTAGGGTTAGGGTTAGGGTTAGGGTTAGGGTTAGGGTTAGGGTTAGGGTTACTTACATGCCATGCACAGCTGAGGTTTAGAGTTGCGTTTAGGGTTAGGCCTCTTAGGGTCAGGATTAGGGTTAGGTTTAGGATTAGGGTTAGGTTAGGTTTAGGGTTAGGGTTAGGGTTAGGGTTATGTACTTGCCATGCACAGTTGAGGTTTAGAGTTCCGTTTAGGGATAGGCCTCTTAGGGTCAGGATTAGGGTTAGGGTTAGGTTTAGGGTTAGGGTTAGGGTTAGGGTTAGGGTTAGGGTTAGGGTTAGGTACATGCCATGCACAACTGAGGTTTTGAGTTCCGTTTAGGGTTAGGTCTCCTAGGGTTAGGGTTAGGTTTAGGGTTAGGGTTAGGGTTAGATTTAGGGTTAGGGTTAGGGTTAGGGTTAGGGTTAGGATTAGGTTTAGGGTTAGGGTTAGTGTTAGGTACATGCCATGCACAGCTGAGGTTTAGAGTTCCGTTTAGGGTTAGGTCTCTTAGGGTTAGGTCTCTTAGGGTTAGGGTTAGGGTTAGGGTTAGGGTTAGGGTTAGGGTTAGGGTTAGGGTTAGGTACATGCCATGCACAGCTGAGGTTTTGAGTTCCATTTAGGGTTAGGCCTCTTAGGGTTAGGGTTTGGGTTAGGGTTAGGGTTAGGGTTAGGGTTAAGGTTAGGGTTAAGGTTAGGATTAGGGTTAGGGTTAGGTACATGCCATGCACAGCTGAGGTTTAGAGTTCCGTTTAGGGTTAGGTCTCTTAGGGTTAGGGTTAGGGTTAGGGTTAGGGTTAGGGTTAGGGTTAGGGTTAGGGTTAGGGTTAGGGTTAGGATTAGGGTTAGGGTTAGGGTTAGTGTTAGGTACATGCCATGCACAGCTGAGGTTTAGAGTTCCGTTTAGGGTTAGGTCTCTTAGGGTTAGGGTTAGGGTTAGGGTTAGGGTTAGGGTTAGGGTTAGGGTTAGGGTTAGGGTTAGGTACATGCCATGCACAGCTGAGGTTTAGAGTTCCGTTTAGGGTTAGGTCTCCTAGGGTTAGGGTTAGGGTTAGGGTTAGGGTTAGGGTTAGGGTTAGGGTTAGGGTTAGGGTTAGGGTTAGGTACATGCCATGCACAGCTGAGGTTTAGAGTTCCGTTTAGGGTTAGGTCTCTTAGGGTTACGGTTAAGGGTTACGGTTAGGGTTAGGGTTAGGGTTAGGGTTAGGGTTAGGGTTAGGTACATGACATGCACAGCTGAGGTTTTGAGTTCCGTTTAGGGTTAGGCCTCTTAGGGTCAGGATTAGGGTTAGGGTTAGGGTTAGGGTTAGGGTTAGGTCTCTTAGGGTTAGGGTTAGGGTTAGGGTTAGGGTTAGGGTTAGGGTTAGGGTTAGGGTTAGGGTTAGGGTTAGGGTTAGGGTTAGGTACATGCCATGCACAGCTGAAGGTTTTGAGTTCCGTTTAGGGTTAGAACTCCTAGGGTTAGGGTTAGGGTTAGGGTTAGGGTTAGGGTTAGGGTTAGGCTTAGGCTTAGGGTTAGGGTTAGGCTTAGGGTTAGGGTTAGGTACATGCCATGCACAGCTGAGGTTTTGAGTTCCATTTAGGGTTAGGCCTCTTAGGGTTAGGGTTTGGGTTAGGGTTAGGGTTAGGGTTAGGGTTAAGGTTAGGGTTAAGGTTAGGGTTAGGGTTAGGGTTAGGTACATGCCATGCACAGCTGAGGTTTAGAGTTCCGTTTAGGGTTAGGTCTCTTAGGGTTAGGGTTAGGGTTAGGGTTAGGGTTAGGGTTAGGGTTAGGGTTAGGGTTAGGGTTAGGGTTAGGGTTAGGGTTAGGGTTAGGTACATGCCATGCACAGCTGAGGTTTAGAGTTCCGTTTAGGGTTAGGTCTCCTAGGGTTAGGGTTAGGGTTAGGGTTAGGGTTAGGGTTAGGGTTAGGGTTAGGGTTAGGGTTAGGGTTAGGGTTAGGGTTAGGTACATGCCATGCACAGCTGAGGTTTTGAGTTCCGTTTAGGGTTAGGCCTCTTAGGGTCAGGATTAGGGTTAGGGTTAGGGTTAGGGTTAGGGTTAGAGTTAGGGTTAGGGTTAGGGTTAG